>NW_016181382.1:0-6307 GCF_001687245.7 Rhagoletis zephyria | reverse complement strand
GTTTTCCCCACAACTTGGTTTTGCTGCAGTGAAGCGACAGAACTAGTGATGAGAAAAAATATATGCGGACACTTACATATATATGTACTATGCACATACGTACTATGCACACACGATTAAGAGAATACAAAGGTTGCGCCGATCTCGGACCGCTATTCCTCTCTTAACGAATTTGACAGAATCGTTGTTTGCATGACGTCACACTGGTGCAACTTGTTTACGTTTTCCTTGCAACATTTTTTCTTCTTCTTCCATTCTTGCTCACGTTTTGGCATTTATCTCTCGCAATTGCACCAGTGTGACGTCACACAAAAGTTATTCTCAAAAATCCTCTCTGATCGGCGCAATCTTGTATTCTATCATTCTTGCTATGCACATACGTATCTATGCACATACGTATCTATGCACATGCATATGTATGTATCTATGCACATACGTATCTATGCACATACATACGTACATATGTACTTAGGTATGTATATCAGCATTTTAGTTGAAAGTACGTTTTGCTCGTCGCCCTCTTCATCGCTCCACTACATTCCTGTCCTTAGCGATCCAGAAAATTCTTCTATCATTCTTGCCACAAATGTATGTTTTCTTCGAAAATACTCAAGTACTACCAGTAGAGTACTCTACTGTCAAATACCTTTTACTCGCAGTAGTTGCGGAAGGCAAAGTAAATACTCTACGCGTGTTGCTATTGATCGGTAGTTTACGTACGCTTGCTGAAACTGGTTTATGCTTACTCACAATTGACCCGAACGATGAAAGTAGGGGATGGAAAGTATTTGCGCGGCGATCGGATGTCTTGTTGGGCCGTTTAAATGGAATTGCGCAGGAGTCTAATACATATGTATGTACATATTGCTGTGACACTCTCACGCAACAAACATGCAACAAGTGTTGATAACTAAAATACAATAGAATGCAACAATAACTGATGTTCTCGCAACATTTCGCTTAGCCCGTTCAACTAAGCTCTCATGTCATGTTGCTGTTGTGTGGGTGCGCGCCAATAACTATGCTATTCACATACTACACCACACTTTTCGAGATATGCATAAGTACATGTGCATGTGTGTTGCCGCTGGATAGTTTATATTCCTTGCATAAGGCTCGTCGTCTGCTAGTCGGCTTGTCATTTACTTGAATATGTGCATATGTACTTATGTATAGTTGGACGTTTGGTTGGCTGGTTAGTTGACTGTACCCTGCTGGATTGTTGGATTGTCGCATTTCTAAACTGTTGTAGCACGTACGAATATGTATGTATTTAGTTATAGTTCAGCTGTTTGGAGCTGAGCGTTCTCACCTTACCACTCTCACCCATCACTTGACGTGCTAGTATTGTTATTTATAAATGCTTAGATGCAAAGAGCTCTTGCGAAAATCCTTAATCCTCTTCGTATAAATACCTCACCATTCAAAAGCTCTCAAACAACAACACCACACTGTGGAGGCACGTTCCCATACATATTTGCATACATACATATATGGCACCTACGGAGTTTATACAAATGTATCTAAATATGCACGTGAGGTGAACATGTGAGCACATACACACACAGAGGTATAAGTTCGATGGTGACACATAAAATGCTCAAACACTTTGGTGTGGCATCAAATATCTCTAAATATGTACATTAGACTGCGTCACTCCCCATACAAAAAAAACTCGGTACTGTTTTTCCGCTGGAATTATAAAATCTATTATATATTAAGACTTTAACCAAAATATCTCGCAAAAATAATAAGATTTACGTGAGCTGGACGGATTTGAAAACACCTCCAAAAATTGAGTTTTTTATTAATGAAAACAGTTTTTTTTTAATATTTTTTGAAAACAATTATCTCAGATGACTAAACAGTTTAAACTTAAAAAAATTGCATAAAAATACTAAAAAAAAACTTCCACGGAATCATAGTAATGAGATTTTTGATGCTGTTTTTGAACTTTTTCCAAAGACTGGCTTAAGAAAAACTTGAATAACTCAGCCAAAACCTTACCAATTTAGACTTATGAGGTATCATTGGTAAGGTATTTTCTTACAGTATGAAAGAGGAAGATAAGACAAACGAGTGTCATTCCAAGTTGAATTAATATGTGTTGGTATTTGATAAAGAAAAAATTGGGACGTGAATTGGTTTTTTGCAAAGAAATAAAAAGGGCGAGAAAATATCTTTCCACTGATAATTCATAAACCTATATCGGTTAAGTTTTGGAGCAGTTATTTAAGTTGGTTTTATGCAAATCTTTGAAAAAAGTTAAAAAAAACAGCATTAAAAATCTCATTTTTATGATTCTGTTGATAAAAATTTCCAAAATTTTTGTGTAGATTTTCTAGGCTTAAACTGTTTGCTCATCTGAGGGTATTTTTTCCAAAACATTTTTTACGAAACTATTTTTATTAATAAAAAACCCCATTTCTAGAGGTATTTTTAAAGCGGTCTAGCTCACGTAAATCTTAATAAATTTCCGAAATATTTTGGTCGAAGTTTTGTAATCCCACCAGAAAAAAACGAAACTTTTTTTGGTGATGCAGTCTAATCTACATACATACATACATACGTGCGTATATATAAATAAATTCATATACTAATATCTACAAACATTTGTAGGATCCTGTTAGTAAGTACATAGGTGCGTGTAAACTTGTGCTTGTGTTTGCAATGAATGCTATTGATGATGCTGATCAAATAGAGGATTTTCACAAAAATTAACACAAAACCCCTCTATCAACGTTTGGCATATTCTCAGCAGGATATGTATATGTATGTATGTTGAGGATACAAAATAATACCAACAATAACAGCAACACCATCAACGTCAACATATGCATGAGTGTGTTTTTGTATTTTGAGCTCACCGCTTGCTTACTTAGTTAAATACGCACATGGATCAGTTGAATCGAAGCCATGCGATGCGATGCGATGCGATGTGATGCCAGCAAAGGCTAACACCCAACAGTTCCTGTCAGGTTTGTAGCTGCAGTGCTGAAGGCTGATGTTACTTAAAATTCTAAGCTAAGCTTTTTCAATGGCACTCGTCGTACTCGCCAATGGGAATGGTGTAAGCTGCTCATACTAGTTGCTGTTGGCGATAGTGCAGCTCTGAGCTGCACTGCTTAGGCTGAGGATTTGCACATAGAGGTTGTATTTGGAGAATGGTGGGAGTTTTGCAACTCGGTACAGCTACCTTAAAAAATATTTGCTCGTCCATGCCGTTGCAGTGATGTGAGCCGATTTTGTTTATTTATTTTTTCTATTTTGCGTTAAACTTGTAGGCCCAATATGTATGTACATTAGGGTGGTTCAACAAACTTTTTTCCGAGTTAGGGGTCGGGGCACCTTTCAAAACGTTTCCTCTTGCCGAAAAAGGTGCCAGAGTTTACGTTTCTAATTATAAATTTAATTTCATGATTATCCGATGCTCATATTTTACTCAATTGGTTAAGCAAGCGAAGAATATTTTAAATTTAAATTATCTAAAAATATATCACAAGCTTCAGTTGTCATGGCAACAGTAGCTTTTTATAAAAATTACCAATATTTTTGCCAGTTTCACAGCGATCAAGCAGCGCATTTTAAGGTCATAGAGCACCCTGTATTGGTGACAGTAGAAAATTGAAAGTTGGTGTAGATATTACAGATATCAAGAGGAAAAAACTAAGAGGTGCCCCGTTTTCTGGGATGAAATTTTTTCCCCCACACAAAAGTTGGACCACTCTAATGTACATATGTGTTTGTACAATTTCATTTTCACATATGTACATATCCGAGCCCTAACCGCCAAAAAAACGTAAGCGAAATTTTTTTGGTAATTTTATTTATGATGCAGAAACGCATCTAAATGCTCAAGGAATATTTCTGCATAAAAACAATGTCGCCTACGTCTTTTTGGCGCTTAGGGCTCCATAGCTTGTATTTTTCTGATACGCTTGTAGAAAGAATTATACGAGTATATGTAGACAAATGTGAGATTAAGAGTACGAAGTGCTACATTACAAAAAAAAAACCCATTTTCGGAGGTATTTTGAAATTGATCCAACTTAAGCTCACGTAAATGTTAATATTTTTTCGAAACTTTTTCCGGTGAGGCACCCTAATGTACAGTAAACACCGTTACGTACAACAACTCAAACATACAAACACTAAAGCGAGATTTCTGCTTGAGCAGAAGGCACTTAACCGGGGCTTGGTGTACATGAGCAAATCTAACGAGTTGTTTTTGGCAGCTTTCGTAGCTATTTTGTAATTTTTGAAATTTCAAAATTTTTTGAAGTTTAATAATTTAAGTTTCTTCAAAATGTTAAAATTAAACGAAAATGTTATTCTATCCAAAACAAACGAATCTAGTATAATAAATCTAGTGTGTCACCAAATGAAAAAAAATTATATTGAGTAAAAGTTGACTACACTGAGAAAAAAACCGGGTTGTAAAAATGAAAATTTTTTATTTGATTTCCGTTTAAAAATGTTCGTATTTAAATCAAGTGAAAATTTAATATCTCCATTATACATACACTACGTATAATGGATAATATTCAATTCAAATACGCCCGTGTTAAAATGAAGCATTTTTCACTGCACGGATGGCGTTTTGCACGTGTCGACAGCATGTCCCTGCAGGAAATGTATCTAGCAATAAGCTGATTAGGAACACTCGAAATTCATTCTAAAATTGTTATATATATAAGAAGAAAGTAATATATATGTATGTGCATAAGGAATACTGTGTAAAATCTTAAAAGCCAATATTTAATTACTTTTAAATAATATGGCTTTTAAGTTAAGGCATGCGGGAAAACGTGTTAGTTGAATGCGTATGGAGCTACGGGGCGTATACGTTACATACGCAACTACGGGTGTATGAGCACGAGTTTGTACTTTTTTTAGTATGTATACCTTTTTTCAAGCCAGCCCTTACGTCTGTCGAACAATTGTAGTGTATTACAAGCAGATATCTACGAAAGGGTCGCTTGCCTTTTATTGTATACCACAGTTCCCGACGGGGAAGCTACTATCTTTGTCGATGAAAAAAATAATACTTAAAATCATGAAATGTGTTAACGACGAGGATTACTCTGTATGGTGAGTGATCGAGTTAGAAATATTAAGAATACACCATAGCCGTTACCAATGGCTAGTAAAACAAGCGTGCACGCTGTGAGATCTTAAGTTTATTATTATTGTGGAAAATTAAGCTTGGAATATAAGTGGAATATTATTAAATTATTATTATTGTGTGTGGTAGGAAAAAGACAGAAGACCTCCCTATGGCGTTTTATTTTCTAAAAAAAATATGAAAAATTCACTATGAAGGAAATGTTCTGCAACTAAGTAAAACATATTAATCGATTTCTTTTTTTTACCGAGAATCAAAGAATTTAAAAGTATATATTTTTTTTTTTTAATTTTTATATGAAATATATTTTTGTATGAAATATGTTTATATGCATCGAAATGTTTACAAAAAAATGTGACTAATTATTTGATAAAATATTCTTTTAGAAGTTTTTAATATATTTATGGACATTTCTATCGAAATTTTATGGGTATCGATAACTTTGGATTCTACATACATATATTCGTACTCATATCGACGCGGAGATCTTTCTAGTCCATTTGGAATTCGTGTAATCACTAAATATATTCGCAAATTGTTTCACATCTGGCGCCAAAATATTTAGTTATTGCAATTAAATTTCTTTAAAACACTGTCGCATTCAAAATCATCTATACAAACATGTGCCACTGCGCCTGCTAATACTCAAAGAGATGCAAGCTCATATGTATGTAAGTGTAAGTATTAGTGATAACAAGTACGAATGCATTCACACTTGATATCAATGTCCATATGTTTGTGTATATGAAAAGGTGTATACATGCATATAGGTACGTATGTTTGTATGTTTGACAGCACGTCTTTATGTCCTTTCAGATTTATCGAGCCATACACACAGTTGAATGTGGCGCTGGGAAATCCTTTAGATTAAGGATTTGCAGCATTCGTTGTTAAATGTACATTGTACATACATATACTTGTACATTCACACCTACATATATAAGGAATTGAAATCGTTCACAATAAATTACGAGTACAGAGCAAAGTGATGTAGAAGCGAGTGAGTAGAGGTAAAATACCACCTAGCAACTTGTTAGGAAGGAAATTTTGCTAGTGACATCACCATCGATGGTTGACACACTATTGACGACATTGTCAGCGCATAATTATAAGCACACACACATGCATCTATGTATGTACATTACAATTCGAGATGTTGCCGCTATTGATGTTGATGATGAT
>NW_016181381.1:0-6308 GCF_001687245.7 Rhagoletis zephyria | reverse complement strand
GTGGATATTTTTTTTGACAGCCCAGCTCGGAAACTTGCAAAAAATACCATATTTCCGACCGACATTATTAATAAATTAGTGCACAGATATAGTAAATTATATTTTTGTAATAAAGCGTGAACTGTTGTCTATGCCAGATTTCCTGAAAATACATTACAAAAGGAATTTCACTACTACTTGCCTACTTTGCGTACTTTTCTACTACCATTTTCGCAACAAGGGATTGCATTCTTGCCCCTTCTCTGTCCTTCGTAAATGCAACCTTTTGTAAGGGAGTGTCAAACCGCAGCTGTCAATAATTATCTTACCTTGTATTATTGAATCATGTGCTGACCATAGGTTTGTATATAGAGAGTTTACATGAGGCGATCTTTCTGGCGATTAGTTGAAAGCAACAATCGCCTGGTGCAAACGGCCTTTCAACTAATCGCTTTCAATAAAGTTGGTCGGCTGCCTACTTTCGTTCAACTTTTGGTTCAACTAATCGCCTGTGAAAGTTGAATCATGTAAATTCCCTAAAGCAGTGTTTGCATTATTCAACTTTGCGTTCAACAATTGCGTTCAACTCAACGCAGGGTTGCACGAAAAAAAAGTTGAATGGCTAAATGTTGGCTGGCGACCAACTTTGTTGAAAGCGATTAGTTGAAAGGCCATTCAACCAAAAGTTGAATGCAAAGTTGAACAATGCAAACACCTTTTTATGGCGAATAAATATCCACGAAATATCTCTGCAAAGGTGTTCAGCCCCTCTTCTTTAGGCACATACAAAGGAGAATTCTACTTACTGAGGGTTATAATCCGTAAGCGCGGCCGAAGGTCGCCTACGGAGAAAGGTGCTCTCTGCAAAAGGCGTTCATCCCCTCTTCTTGGACAACAGAGAAAAGAGTAGTGAGGGTTATAATCGTTTTGGAAAAAATCCAAATTTCCGCCGTTTTCAAACAGCTCCCAAGGGGTTTTAAGGTGGGGGAGGGGGATGAGGGGTGACTTTTCATAAAACGGCGTCCATCCTCTTTCGTTTAGGGGAGGTTAGGGGAGCCACGCCCCTCCCCCTCCGCTACACCCCTAAATTGTTGTACAAATAGCTAAAGATTTCCCCGTAATATTGATATATCTACGTGAATTACGTAATTTATGTGCTATTTAGCTGTATAAAAACTGCAAAATAACTCAAAATTACAATAAGACTAGATGAGATTGATGTAAACATCCAATGCTTATGTTTTCATCAGTTAAATATGCTTCATACGCATATACAAATAAACATATTGCACAAAAGCTTATGATTTTATTTCACACCAAAGCTACATTGTTTCTATGTAAATTTGCAAAGAAGCAACACGGTGCCACTGCTTAGGGAGCGGTGCGAGAGAGACAACTGTCAGTTTATCGAACCTTGTTAGCCCGAACACAATGAAAACGACGAGCTACAAACCACAGCTGTCAAATTATTTTAACACGTACTCTTATGTAGATAATTATTTTGGCGACGACCGGGCTACGCGACGGCTGTGGTTGTGGCCAGATTAGATCTATTTCTATTTTTCTGGCGACAGATAAGGTTCTTCCTCTTCTTTTATGTCAAACTCATACAAATTCATGATGTCGCTGTCGCGTTCAAAGAAATCATGTCGCCATCGACAAAGCGCTTAGATAATAAAGATGACAAATTGGAAGCTGTGGTCGGTAGCTCGTCGTTTTCAATGTGTTCAGAACTTGTATTATTGAATCATGTAGTCAGCAGTTTTTTGCAGGGAGGTTTTCAATATCGATTTTTGCGATATCGATATTGTTCAGCGCGATATATCGTCATATAGATTTTACATGCAATCCCTGCAAGAAGCCTGACCTTTGGGCTCTGTCACACGGTCAGTAATTATCACGATATTTGGATCGCGATCCATATTGATGGATTTATGGACTGCGCACGAATGCTACATGTTCAATATTTATCACGTCAGTATTTGCATAATTTTTGTGCTGAACGCTTATTATGACGCAAGAAAATAATTTTATTTTGTATGAATAATTTATAGATAAAGCATTCTACAATTATTTTAAAGTTGTCAATGTTAATTAAAGTTTTTTCAATTTGTTTTGAAAGATTTTAAGCATCGATAGCGAAGGCATAGCGAATACGTTTTCGATGTTCGCATTATGGGAGTACAAGATGTACTGACGAAATGTATGGATCGCGTTTTGAAAGTGCTACACGTTCAATATTTATTGACGGTATTGCGATCCGCGATCCAGATTACAAAATTTTTAAAAATTTTGCGATATGGACCACGATCCATCAATACTACATGCTACACCGTCAATAAAAATCGCGATACTTGGATCACGTCAATAAATACTGACCGTGTGACAGGGCCCTATGATTATCGGTTAGAATAGTGGGAAAACTGACTAAAACTTTTCGTCAGTTTAGCGATTAGTTTTGTATGGGCTTAGGTAAAAAAGTGACCACTTCTCCGGGCGTGTGATAGTGCATCCCTTCCTTGCACACACATAGGCGCAT
Source organism: Rhagoletis zephyria (assembly GCF_001687245.7). Classification (NCBI taxonomy): domain Eukaryota; kingdom Metazoa; phylum Arthropoda; class Insecta; order Diptera; family Tephritidae; genus Rhagoletis; species Rhagoletis zephyria. The sequence goes on along the minus strand of NW_016181381.1, from coordinate 3,790 downwards.
TTGCCTTACCGTATGTTGACTCGCTCACATGATCCAATTAGAACAGATCTGACCGGTTGAGAAGCGGCCATTTGTAATAGCAATTGAGAAAAAAGTGTGTGACGTTCGTAATTTTGAAATTTGCTATTTCTGTTTTGCTTATTTCTTTATGTGTATTTTGTCGGTGGTTTATTTCAGTGATTATTAAGCGATTTTCAATAAATTTTTTGTGCAAATGTTATTAAAAGGAAGTGCTCGGTGATTGGATGCAAAAACACGTACAAAAATAATAAATTGGTTAGCACAAACATGTGCTACAACATTGCTTGCATTTTTTTCTTTATGCTTCGTCTTCATATTCCTTGCTTACTTTTCACAGAAAATAACATGGTGCCGAAATTACAAACGTCAGCCCGAAAAGTACTTTTTTCTTTTGCTTCATCTTGTCAGATCTTGTGAAGTTGGATCATGACTCGCTCACATATGTCATCTAGTTGGTGATGTACAAGTGAGTTTAGCGATGAAACTATTGAGAAAATATCGCGATAATTAGTGATTTTTCTGACCGCTATTCTAACCTCTTAATGATTGATAAATAAGTGAATAGATGGCAGCGAAATGTCCAAAAATACATGAAACCAAATTAAAAAATACAATTCGATTTGGTTTATGTGTTTGTTTTATTTGTAAAAATATATTGTCGAATATTAACTTAATTTCGCAAGCTTTTTCAGAGCTACTGAGCTCAGACAATTCTTCTCATTTTTAATCGGGATCTGAATTTTCGTCGCCAAAAACAAATGCCTCAGCGCCGTTTGGTCTTTCTACCTCCATTCCTAGGTTCTGCTGGAGTCCCACGTTGGCGTTGCACTGTATTTCAGCACTGGGTAGTAGTGCACTTTAGCGGAACCAGGTCAAAATGGACGGAAAAAGTTCGAGAGTGGTATCAATCGACGCGTCTTAACGCCAATAATAATTTTTAATAATTTTTAATTCATTAAAGAGTTGTTGATGTGTATACATCTTTGGTTTCGCTAGGGGTAAAATTTGCGAAGCTGTAACGCATATCCCAGCAGAAAATTTCGAGGGCTGATTTGCCGCTATTTAAACTTGACGGCGCGATTGTTATTGTTAATTCTATACATTAACGTACTAATTTGTTTAAAACTTATTATAAGCAAACTGCGAAAAAACGTTCGGAAATGCATCCTAAATGCATAAATGCAATAAAAATGTTTGCGAACTGCAATAACAAACGTTCGGAAATGCAACACCAAAATAATTTTTTCGAATAACGGAATGAAAAAAAAATAAAAATCATCAAGTGCACCCTGCGAATTTGCAACCTTGTGTATGCGTATCCTTTTTGTAACACTGCGCCTAAAAATGCACAATGGCTCGAGCGCAAAAGTAAGGAACTACGCGATGAGCCATGGCGCAGGATGGTACGGTTGTTTTTTTTAATTTCAAAGTGTATTGCAGCAGCAAATTTTTGATGTGTATACATCTTTGGTTTCGGTAGGGGTAAAATTTGCGAAGCTGTAACGCATATCCCAGCAGAAAATTTCGAGGGCTGATTTGCCGCTTTTTAAACTTGACGNGACGGACGGACAGACAGTCACCGCTTAATCGATTTCTCTTTTCATTCTGATCATTTATGTATACATTTGTCTATATCTATCTCGATTCGTTTTGCCTGTTACAAACAACCGTTATGTGAACGAAGTTGTAATACCCTTGTGCACAAGTGCGCTCGAGTATAAAAAATAAAAATCATCAAGTGTACCCTGCGAATTTGCACTGCGCCTAAAAATGCACAAAGACTACAGCGGAAAAGTAAGGAACTACGCGATGAGTCATTGCGCAGGATGGTACGGTTTTTTTTTTTAATTGCAAAGTGTATTGCAGCAGCAAATTTCTTTGGTTTCGGTAGGGGTAAAATTTGCGAAGCTGTAACGCATATCCCAGCAGAAAATTTCGAGGGCTGATTTGCCGCTATTTAAGCTTGACGGCGCGATTGTTATTGTTAATTCTACTAAGCGATGAGCCATTGCGCAGGATGGTACGGTGGCGCCCTGTGCTATTGCAAATGGTTGCATATATTTAGGCATATGCAGTACAATTGGTTATTACTTCCGATTATGCAAACTCCGGCTATACATACGGCTTTGTAACTAAATATATGTATACATACATATGTATGAACTCATTTGTTGCAACTGGTTTTGATATTCGTAGATGGTTTTAGGGCATAGGTTTAGTAGTCTATTGATAAAAAAGCAAGGCGAAAATTAAAAAAAAAATACTGAAATCATTTTAACTAGGACCGTTGATAACTGATGAACATACGTTAATATATCGTCTTTTAAAGTACAAAACCGCGTATCAGCAAAATGCAAAACCGCGTATTAAGGTAATGCAAAACCGCGTATGTGAGGTTGCATAAATTATTTTCTAGAGAGTAAAAGCACTCATATTCCAAATTGATTTTTTTTTTATAAAGCAATCGCATTTATGGCTAGTATATTTAAGGACGAATGGATAACAGTAAAAGTACATAACGTGCATTGCGTCGCCGTCACCGTCACCGGCAGTTGTCAAAAATGTTGATTCGGTGTATTTGTATGAAGTAAGTTACATGAACAAGCTGACGGTGACGGTGCCGCACAAATTAGCTCAACTCTCAATTTTGCTTATGCGATTGCGTTAAATGACAACTATTCAGTGTTTTGTTTACATGTTTGAACGTAAATTTCTCCAGTTTGTGAAAATTTTAATATTTATGGAAAAACGAAATGTAGAAATTAGTGGAGGAAAACCTAACGGAAGAAGTGAAAAAGTAAAATCCAAATTTTGCCAAGAGTATCAGCGAGTTAAGGATTTTTCGGACGCAATGTCAAACGAATTGTGTGTAACTTGACGCATAAGCATCGTTGACGGTGATGGTGACGGTGGCGGTGACGCTGTCGCAATGGATGGTATGTACTTTCACTTTAAGGATTGAGCCAAGAGCTTATGTGAGCAAATCAAATTTTTGGCAGCCTATGTCAGTTACGCGGTATAATATACATATGTATGGATGATATCCATCCATCCATCCATCCATGATCCATGAAATGTCTCTTCGTGTAAAATCCTGTAAAAATGTTAAACAGCAAAATCAATCTCTGAAGTGAGAGTAAAAAGTGAGTAAAAGCAAAAAGTACGGGAACAAAAAAAGATCGGGTAAAATCTTGCAACTTCATTCTCTACACAACTCTTCAAAAATCGCTCTCATTTACATGATTTTGGAGTACGGGATCCTTCCTGCAAGTTCGTGTAAATACCTCTAAGTTCATTGAGTACTGGATCAGAGCTAATACAAGATTGCGCAAAGAGACGACGAGAGTAAGAGGAAATGCCGAACAAATGAATTTAGCTCCCCATTTTGCAAACAAAAGATGGTATGTTATATCACAGAATAAACAGTATACAGAAGACGCACCACATACAAATTTATTTTTCTTCGGCGGACGTAATATTACAACCCGGACAAGAGCAGAGAAGTTAACATCACGACCACTATGAATAACATGGCGACCCGGAACAGAGCAGTTAACATCACGTCCACTATGAATGGCATGAAGTTAACATCTCGCCACAAACACACATCTTGATCAGCGTTGCCGCGAGCTTGAAAAAAATTTAGTAAAAACTTGCAAGTGAACAGTTGTCGCACTGTTTTGACATTCTGCTGTAGACATTTTACTATTTATAAATCAGTTTTAAACTCTTTGCTTTACACACAAGCACTTAAACAGTCTAGTACATC
>NW_016181380.1:0-6309 GCF_001687245.7 Rhagoletis zephyria | reverse complement strand
TTTCCAAATGACGTTAGGAATGTTAAAATTATATTTGTGACGTTACACAGGCCAACAAAGTTTCAAAAAATGTTTGCGGCACGAAAAGTTAAACNTTAAAATTATATTTGTGACGTTACACAGGCCAACAAAGTTTCAAAAAATGTTTGCGGCACGAAAAGTTAAACTTGATTCTTATAGGATTTTTTCCGTATAATCAGAATCAGAAATTATTAACATTAGATTGGCTCCAGTTTTTAAGATATTTTGACTTAAAAGAGGCAAAATACGAATTTTTGGCATTTTTTAGACATCTATAATGGAATAACGGGGTCTCGTAGAATCTTTTGAATAAGCTGTAAATAAAAGCGAAACATTGCACAAAATGTTAAAATTTGACGTTTATGAACATAAGTTGCAAAGGCAAGTTAAAAAAATATTCACATCGAGTAGCTATAAAATGAAATTTTCTAAGTTATGCTTTAAAATAGAAATATGCGGAATTTTTTTCTTAGCCATGTATGTATGTTACATTCGAAAAAATGTTTCCTTTATAATTGCTATAAAATCGTTAAAAATAAATATTACGTACAATTTACTAACCATTTTTTCTGTTCGTGCTTGATGCGGTTACGAACACATAAAATATGAAAGAATGACTATTTACAAAATAAAAATAAAAATACCCGTCTTTTTCGATATTCTTCAGTTTTGGGGGAGGTTGGCAAAAAAATTAGACCACCCTAATATATATACATATTTATGTATTAAAACATGGTAAGTATATCTCAGTTATGGTAATCCAGTTGAAATTCAATTAGACGCGCTAAAACACATCGACTTTATTCTATAGTCCGTGCTTGGCCTGTCAGTCAGCGTGGAAGAAGACGGCATATCGTCGTCGGTGATACTGCAAAACGTTCTATGTCACTTATTACTTCTGGTACTTAATTGATCTGTTATCTGTATCTGATCGCTTCTGGCAACCGTTCATCTTCATCAGCCAAAGGTAGACAGTTTTGTCATTCGTTTATTAGGGTGTAACGTGTTTCGATGCATTCCGGTGCACGTAAGAGACCAGCCAAGTGTCAAGGGTACTAATTGACATAGACCGTTTCGCAGTATCGCCGACGCTATGCAAATGTATGCATACATTCATCATTGTATGAATGTTTATGTATGTATATCAATTTGTATTTGTATCAAAAGTGAACGGTCGTCCACTTCAACAAAAAAATAAAATAAAATTTAACTCAATAATATGAGTACTCAAGTAAATTTATTTGACTGAGTTTAACAACTCGGATAACATGATTTGTGCCACCCGGCCACCGTCCATTGTCTGTCTGCTGCGCCAGTGTCTTCCTCACTCCAGCCGGTTAATAATCTGGTATGTACCTTAGCTATGAACGTAGGTATATAAATCACTTAATAAATTTAATAATACAATTGTCAGCTTTGCTTGAGAAAACAAAATCAAAAAGAAAAACAACTCTCTCGCAAGCCCGAAATAGGCAAAGAAACTATTCAAATAGAATAGTTTTTTGTTTTTGTTGTTGCTCGCTCTTTTCAGACACTTTTTTGTTTGTTATTATTTACTACAAGCCAAATGCATTCAAGTACTTATCAACACATTTTAAATTAATTCAATTTTCCAAATGCAAACAAACACATGCGAACACATGGCTTTTGCCTCGGGGGCAAATATGTATCTACTTGGTTAGCGCTTTGCCTTATGTGGGCGTTCTTTTGTGCAAATATTTGCAAAACTACAATGTAGTAAGCGTAAATACATACATAATATACAAGTTTAGTCATGTTTGAAAGTGCCAATATTGACACTCGAAATCAAAGTGACAACTAAGGTGGCAAATGCCTTTGAGCATTTGTGTGTGTATATATGTAAATAAAATAGTGTGGGTGGGTAAATATTGATTTAGTAGTTATGTTTAAGTAACTAGGTATACAACTAGAAATGAATCAAAATTTACTTCTTCAAATTACCTACATAAAAAAAAATGCAGAAAAAATACGAGCCTTTTAACTAAAGCCCTTCAGCAGTGATTTGAATGATAGAATTTAGGAAACTATTATTGTTGCTATAGATATCGATTAGTAATCGATAACACTATTACTATGATTATCGATATTTTTCAATTAGTATTTTAATATTAAATTTTCTGTGTGCAAATTTTTTGATGCAAATGATCCCTGATAATATTTTCTCTATTTCTTTTGAAAAACAACCAATCCAAATCGCATAGTACGTTGCTTTATAATTGCAATTAATTGCACTCCGTATTCCTACACAAATGTTTGTTGGGTAGATGTGTGTTTACCCATCTAAATGCATTTAAAATTATTTAATATTTATTTATAAATGAATCCTTTGTAATAAGTATCAATAAATACCACCTCTCAGCGGAGTACTTAAAACTCATACAATGTTGCCTAAATGAGAAGCAACGTGGTAAATTTCAAAGTTGCTTTAGACGGTAAATCCCTTATTAAGTCAAATGTTATTTACATATATGTATACTTTTGTAGACAAATAGATAACAATATTAGCTGATATTAGACAGATATTTTATGTACATGCATACGAGTACATATGGACAAAAACTTGCATATATAGAATGCATTGAGTAAATGTGCGTACTCGAGTGTTCGAGGGACGCTAAATCATTTAGAATTAAAAATTCGACGTTAGGCCGGGTCGTTCCCCATACAAAAAGAAAAACAATAATTGTAATTACTAGACCAATAAAATACTCAATATACTTAATTATTCAAACCGGCTAATTACAAATACTCGGCGATTAAAAAATTTAAGCATCAAGTACGATTATATACATTTTATTTGTCCTTGGTAATCAATACATTCCTTTTTAATTCCTTGAAAATAATTTCAAGTACTTGCAATATAATTTAGTGACCTTTGCTTATCTATGGAATTGCACAATTTCAATCCGTTGATAGAAAAAGCAATGTAGCAGTGTGTTTGTAGAGTTCTTCGTTAAATACATATGTATGTTTGCGTTCTTCCGGTGAGCTACTTGAGTACAGCGCGAGTACTTTTTCAATCCGATCCTGCTAAAAATGTGCAATGACAACTTTTATAAATAATTGCTGATCCGCAATTTTCATCTTTTTTTAACCGACTTCAAAAAAAGGAGGAAGTTTTCAATTCAACAGAATATTTTTATTTTTTTATGTATTATACCGCATAACTTTAGACCACGTTAACCCATTTTCATAATTCTTTTTTTTAAGGAAAGTTGGTACCTCAGATGTGGTCCCATACTAATTTGGTTCAGATCCGATCATTGGATCATAAAGAAATTAACGGTACTTTTAAATTTTTATATGATAATTGAAGTCGGTTTTGTTTTTTGCTTAAAAATTACTAGTCATACGAAAACGCATCTACATACAATCTCTTTAGGTCGAAAAAAACAATAAACATTCTATTTCTGTAGATCGGTTTTGAGACCTCTGATGAACATGAAATGGTATTATACTTTGCTCCGATGTTTGTAAATACCTGAAGAAGAAGAGATAGACGCATGAAAATGTTTACCAAAATGGTCAATATAATAGCCAAAACGATAGCTTTATATTCCTGAACGAAGGCCATTGGCAAGCGCTTGATTCTCTCACCGAAAGTAGTTCCTTGGCTTTATGAAACTTTTTTTTTTTTTATGGGGTACTCGTGCGGTGGAACGCCCTGGATAAGGGCTTCATCGTCAAGCAGCTGGTGGGAGTGCAAAAAACAGCCATAATTTAAATCAGTGGGGCACTTCGAATCACTCCTACTCTGGCGCTTAATGGTATGCTGAACGTTGTACCCATTGACATTGCAGGCAGAGCAGTAAGTGGGTGGGCCTTAAGTTCGGCTATGGGCACGCCACTATTCTAAAAACTTCGAGTGTCTACGAACTCGAACAGACCACTGCACGCCGAGTTTGAGTCCGAAGGGATCTTTCACCACCCAAATTCCAGCAAGGGAGGACTGGGAGGGATGGTGCAGTATCTGAAATCGGGGTCCTGTAAACATATTTACGGATGGATCGAAGCTAAGTGGGAAGGTCGAAGGAGGTGTGTACTGCGAAGAACGCTTCGTCAACCTGAAATTCTACCGGATCGTTTTCCAGGCAGAGTTAGCCGCAAAGCAGTAGGCTTCGGATTGGTCAAGGTTCTTGGCTCGGTGAGAGATTGCTTGACCTTCCTATCGACCGCATCGGATTACTATGCTATTAAGCTCATTTGGGTTCCGAGTCACAGTGAAATAAATAGCAGGAAACTGCATAGCCGATGAGCTGTCAAAGCAGTAAACTCTTGAGGAACTGTTCGCTGGGTGCTCTCCTGACCTGTTTGGTCTACTCCTCGACAGATGGGCGTTTGGTGTGCTCAGCAGGCGCTTAGCGAAGACCTTTGACTGCAAAGAGGCTAAATCTTTCTGACCACGGGTAGACTGGAGGCGGGCCAGGAAGCTCTTGGTACTAAGCAAAGTACACCTCTCGCTAGTGGTGGGAGTTTTAACTGGTCACTGCGTGATAGGTAAGCGTAAGCATGCGGTAAGGCTTAATATCATCGATGAACCCTATTGCACCAGCTGCATGGAGATTGATGAGGTAGAATCATTTCAATACCTGATGCTCTCATGCCCTGGATTTGGGAACTTTAAGTTCAAGCACCTTTGGTCGCACTTATTCAAACTTGAGTAGCGACGCCTTCAATTCTGTTAACAGGTTTTCAGGCGAAAGCAAGAAATACAACGATATATGAATTGACTGGGACCAACTGTACTTGTAAAAATATTTCGGTCAAAGTTAAAGTAAGATTTTATTAAGTATTAAAGCAAATAAAAATAACGATTCCGCAGGAGTAAATACATCTTTTTATAGTCACAAATACATAAATATTTATAAGCCCTGCGTAAACAATTCCGTCAACTGTGCCTGCTATGTTCGCACATTCTGCTCTTTTGCCAAGCCACACATTAAGATAAAAATTATATGAGCATTTAAATTTACGAAATTTAAAAATACATACATTTTTGTAATAGGGATGTTAATTTTTTTGGTTTTTCGATCCCGGTTTTTTTCGGGATGTCGTTATCACAATCCCGCGATCCCAGGATTTAGATATCCATTACTTTTCAACAACTTAAATCGAAAAATTGCCTTAAAATGAACAATGTAAATGGGTCTGAGATCTACTTTTTTATTTAAAGTGGCGTTTTTATTTTTTTCTCTGGCGTCAGAATTTATTTTAAAGGACTTTGTAATTTCAAGGATATGATTAATTCCTAAAAAGGATATCATTAATTCCAAAAATTATTTAAAAAATTCAATGCAATGTAGAATAAAAATATGGCTATCAAATGAAAGAGAGAATTTAAAAAAAAGTAAAATTTTTTTGAATCACAGGGACGAATAGATAATTTTTTAAGCTGATAAAGTTAGAAAGACGAAATTTGGGGATGTTATCGAGTTCATATAAGTCCTTAATATATACTTTTTTTCTAAAACAAATATTGCGAAATTTCAAGGATAAAATTTTAAAAGAACGTTCTAATGCTTACACGTCCTTATGCACCAAAAAATTTTATCTGATTAAATGCTACAGAATTTCCTCTTTAACTTGTTACCCCTACTTCTTCTCTAAGCACATTTCACTGAAATTTTTAAATCATTTTTGAATTACTGCCGTCAGAGTGAAAAACTAAAAACGCAATTTTACTATATTTGGCCCATGGTTTCGCGAATATAACGATATTTGTGTTTAAAATTTACTACCGCAGGGAGTTATATGTATCCTGAGCTAGACATTTATAAAAAAATATTAATTATTAAATAAACAAAAAATAAATAATGGTCAAAAAAAAAATTTTATTATTGCCCGGGATCAGTGCAAATTACAAATACCGAAAATTCCGACATTATTGGCCAAGAATACCGGGATTTTCGGCACCCGAAAAGGCCGGGATCCCTGGATTAACATTCCTATTGTGTACACAGTTGCATGCATTGGACTTCTTTATGTCAGCCAACCGTTCTCAAGCAGCAGCAAATAAAAATAAAAAATAACACTGCCGAAAAGTAATTTCTCTTAATTTGCATGGAAGGTAACGATTAAATGAACATTGGGTTTGGGTCTTGTTTGACTTATTTATATGTTTTTTATAAGTGCGTTTATGTCTGTATGTTCGCGGCGGTATTATTCAAATAAAAGTTAAACCAATAAAAGCACAACATATCAATGTTTAAAATAACCATATATACAAACATATGTACATACATACATACATATGTACGTGTGTGTATC
>NW_016181379.1:0-6310 GCF_001687245.7 Rhagoletis zephyria | reverse complement strand
TATCGAGTAAGTTGGAGTTACTGGAGGTCCTAAGAGCGGAGTTCCATTATGTTAATTGTTATTATTATAAGTGGTAAATATGTACAATATATAGTTTGGTAAATGTAACGAATGGTACCATTCAGCAATAAAAAATATCATTTGCGTAAAGAAAAAAGAGGGTATCGTAATAAGAAGATATCGAAAATCCAATCGGGGGCCTTTAGCATATCATGAAGACCTTGCTAGCAAATATGACTGCCGGTGCATTTCTTGAGTTGAATTGAGGTTAGAGGATGTTTGGAGCAGTGTTAGCAGAGCAGAACCATTACCGAATTTAATAAATTTCATGTCGCAGCGCGTAAAGGATTTATACAAGCGAAGAAACGCTAGCAGAAATTCCAAGTATTAACTGCTTAATAACTACATACGTCAGTAAAAATGTAAAAAATGTTTGACGCCGCATTTATTCAGGCGACTAAGTGGCTATTGCGCACTGCTTCTATTTGGATGTTCACCTACTCCAATTCCAAGCTAGTCATCTATATCCTTAAATATTGACGTAATATATTTGCATATTTTACCACAAATCTTGTCTTTAGATATGTCAACGATAACCTCGGTATCTTTGCGAACGCCCAGCATTGGCACGCATAAGGCACTATGTAGATTATCCATTAGAAATCTGATGGCTCAATGGCTGCTCCAGCATAAATAGCTTCAGATACTTTTCCCTATAGATAGCCCGATATTTTTGAAGCGAGTGACTTTATTAGATATACCTTACCACTTAAGTAAGTGAAAAAGTATTGCAAGATACTCTTCAAATCTTACAATTTCTTTCTACGTGCTTTCATTCTTTTGCTCTCCACCCCATTTAATAAAATTACAAAGCTAATGCTGCAGCGTTTTGCAAATTATATTATGTTACAATTTCTTTACAAATGCTCCGCTGCAAAACTTGTTGCGCCAGCAAAGGCATTCAATAAATTTTCAGCTTTGCCACTTTTATGCAGTGCGCATCAAAGTTGTTAAATGTATGTATGTATGTACTACATATGTATGTATGTAGTACATAGTATGAGCGAATATTTCGTGTAGTCGTTGAAATCGGGACAGGGTCAACGGTTGTGTGGCAAAAAGTTCCACTTAACCTCAAAAGCGCCAATGCGGCCACTGAAGGGGATGAGTGCAGTTTTTGCAATTTTGCGATGTGCTGCTGCAACTTTGAGTGGTGCGATGATAAAAGAACATTAAAAATGCTGGCAAACATTAAAAGTAAGTAAGTAGTAGTGTAGGTATGTATGTTACAGCTGTAGAAAAACCGGGCAATCAGCGTGAATGCAGTGAAATTTCCATAAACTATTAAGTAAGCGGGAAAAATGTAGAAGGTCAGCTAGAGCGCTTACTTTGTAATGGACGCTTTGGTTAGTTATGAACTTTTTTGTAACATTTTTTTTTTCGCTGCGAAAGTTTTAGAGTTTTGATTGAAAATTTCCTACTAAGAAACGGGGAATTGAAATGAATAAAATTTAATTTGCAAATGCTAATGGAAAAGTATGCCGCTCATATCTCATATTACTAGTACTTTAGCGCTCTGTAATCGTTTTTCTGCAGAAAACTGGGTATATAGAGGGAAGTAATTCGAGTAGATTTTCTTATACATATGTATATAAATAACTGTAATGCGATATACATACATATGTACAACATGCAAAGCTACTTGAAATTAAGCTTCGTTTCTAATGGAAGCAAGTGGAATAGACATGAACTTTTGCAAAGCCTTTTTAAAACTAGAAGCCAACTAAAGTAATTTTTCAGTTACGCTTCCTTGTAAAGTTTTTATTGTTTTCCAGCTCAAAATAAATATGTAAATACATAGACATCTTTGCTTTTAGTTGCTGCCACATTAGTAGGCCTTGAGAGAAGTTTTTATGGTTCTAAAAATTACTTACAGGCCCCTTTTGTGTTGATAATAATGAGAATGGAGAAAAAGTTCGCAGAAGCGATTGATGCATTTTAAATAATTGTAGGCTTAATTTAAAAATTCTTAAATTTTACTGTATTTTTTGTATTACCCACAGTATACAGTAATCCAGATAGGCAAAACAAAAAATGTAAATATGCTTATTTGACAATTTGTTTGAATGTATTGGTTGATATTTTTTCACAGTTGTCGTTTTCGTTAACCCAAATGAAATCAAATTTAATATTTTCTTATAGTGAAAAATATTTTCAAGTGCCATAAAATAAAGGCTGAATTTCTTTATTCATTCTGAACGTTTGGAATAGACTTTTTTGTTTATTTATTCTTAAGAACGTTCCTGATGATATGTTGACGTATATCTCAAAAGCATTCTGTTTATTCCGGCTGTGAAATGGGATTATCCGGAATGTATAAAGAAACGCAGCCAAAATAACGGGAAAAATAAAATTCCAAGAAAATCAGCAGTGAAGTGTTAGCGATTGTGACCGGATGTAGTTCCTACATTAGTCATACCGCGTTCCGAACACAACTTTGAGTGAATAATTGAATGAATAAGGGCTGACTTTGTGGAAAATGGTCCCATCGATTATCGATGACGAGAAGAATTGGTTTAGCCGTGTCTGAGATATTTTAACGAAAGTCGGTGCCGAAGTTGCCTTTGGTATAATTTAGGTTAGTATTAAATTTGGCCGAAATCTGTCAATAACCACGCCACCTCCCATGTAGTAATTAACAATACTTTTGTTTTATTACTTTTTTTTATGATTTTGCTGTTTAAATTTACATTTCGAATATATCCACAAACATTTGTGGGTACTTTTGCACCAGCCGTTGCCTATCGGTTAATGACAAAAAAATCCTACACATGCACAATATTTCATGTATTAATTTTCAAATAAGCATATTGTCAATGGCTGGTTTAGTGTATACTGTGGTATAACCCACAGCTTGACAAAAGTTGTCACTTGTCAAGTCACTTTTCACAATTATCAATAATAAGTTTTTGTTAAAAAAATGATCTAAATTAATGACTGTCGCGGCTAACAAATGGAAATAATGAATTTGTTGGTTTTTTTTAGCGATTCGATTGATGTTTCGTGTTTTTTGTTATGCTAGGCTATGAAGCTACTGATTCTAGAAACTATTAAACGGCATTTTTTAATTCATATGTATGTATGTACATTAGGGTGGCCATTAAAAAAATCAAATGATCGATTTTTTTCAGTCTCACCTCCTCAATCGGTAATACCACGGCCACAGATATATAAAGTTTGGTCCCCGTTGGAGACGGTTAAGGCGTGTTGCACAGGGTGCAAAGTTCAAATTCCACCAAAGGAGACTCAAAAAATATAAAATTTAAATTAACTTCTTTTCCTCTAATACCCAAAATCGATACTACTATAGTCGAAGATAGCACATATAAATTTTGGTCCCAATTGGAGTCGGTTAAGATGTCTTCGTAGGGTAGTCTGACCTTTGACCCTTAAGCGACACGCTTTAACCGACTTCAGTCGGGACCAAAATTTATATGTGATATCTTCGACTTTATTTAGTAGCACCGACGTATGGGTTGAGGCTTAGGAAATCTGATGCAAAAATTTGCTTCCTACATTTAAGGACCACCCTAATGTACATGCATGTAAATATATGTATATAAGACAATTTTTTCTTAAATAATGATAAATGCAACGTGGAATATCGACACAAAAAATTTATTGACTTAATTTGCATATAGTACATTCGCACGACTATGTATTTTTTTCACGAGGAGGATGCCTTTACCCATCAGTATGGGACTTCAACCCGAATTAAACCTCCTCTTGTTCAAGTACCGAACCCCCCGGTATCACCGTAAAGTATTTCATCGGAAGGCGGTATGGGCACTAGGCTCGCACGTTCGTTCCAGTCGGTTGTACTCAGTCCTGGGCTTCTTGTTTAAAGAGAAAGATGTATGTGCATTAGAGTGGTCCAAAAACAGTAAAGTCAAAATTTTCATGCTCTCACCCCTAGGATTGTTCTATATTGAAAAAGGTATATCCCTATTATTTTACTTGAGATCAAAAATATTAGAGGTTGCTCAAAGCGGTCAAAGTTTTCCATGTACAACGTTTCGTAGAAATGGTATAGAATTCTTGAAAATTAATATTTTTCTTCAATAGACTTTAAATAATAATATCCAATTATCTATTTAACCATTTTTTAATAATAACGATTTTTTATTGGTCCTGTTTTGCATTTTGCGGGGTTTTTGTGGGTTTTTGACGGACCTATAAATTATAGTTGCGATGGAAAAATAATTAAATTAACAATTGGTTATTATTACTGGGAATCTTCTGCAGATAAACAGAGTTTTCCGAAAGAAAAATATTAATTTTTAAGAATTAAGAATTCTATACCATGCCAACGAAAAGTTGTTTTTTCCCCATATAAAATACGTGAAAAACTTTGGGCGCTTTGAGCGACCTCTGAATATTTTTTGATTTCAAAATTAAAAATTGGGGTTTATTTTTTCGTTATAGAACAATCCTAGTGGGTGGGAGCATACAAATTCCGACATTGCTTTTTCACATACATTTTTGTGCAAAAATAAACAGCCCTGAGAGTACACAAAAAGGTTAGTTTGAAATTGGTTTCATTGTATGTACAACTTTTGCTTATTTCGTGTTACTGCTACTAATAAATAGAAAGAAAGAAAGGAACGCAAGTAAAAACGAAAATGTTAAAATGGATTGTCTGCTGCTGACAGCTTCATTTGGCTTGTTGCATGAAGAGAAAATAGATATATGTTCGCACATATAGAGTTCTTTTACATACATACAAACCTGTGTATCAGAAAAAATATACTCGACATTGAGACACACATACATATACATAAGTGCATGTACATATGTATATTAGACCGCAACACCTTAAAAGCAAACAAAAAAAGTTGCCATATACACCTGAGTCTAGGGTGTTTTTACATGGCAATTTCGAAAAAAGGACATTTTTTGGTCGAACCTAACGACAATAGGCAAAAAATTGAGTTTTAAATATTCCTGTTGCAATAATCGAAATACATCGCTTACAAAAGTTTAATGATTTTTGGTTTACTTTAATTTACTGGCATTAAGGTGGTACGATAGGGTGATAAGAGCTGAGATATGGTGGGTACGAACTTGAACTGTGTACTTGATTGATCATTGGGGCTCAAAATACATTTTTGAACTGTGTACTTGATTGATCATTGGGGATCAAAATACATTTGCTCAATATGCTGTAATTTAGGCATAATAAATACTTATACATTTATGTGCATATGTATGAGGATACATTAATTCCTTCCACATCTTCAAACCACAAAGGAATCAAACGATTAAGGTGATTTACATGTTCAAAGGGAATTAAGTTGAACAATTTGCTATTCAAAGACATTTGGTGGTCACTTAACTCATTTGCCCTGCCAATTACAGACGCACACATCTTCCATGCTTTCATTTGCCTTGCTAAGCTGTAAGGTAAAGAAATTTGGTTATACATGACTATATACTTTTGTACTTATACATACATATGTATGCAGTATTTATATGTAGATATGCACTTAAAGATAATTCCCAGTTAGTGAATTAAACATTAAAGACTTTTATGAGCGAGCATTTTGCAGAAGCCTCATTCCTGTGTTTGAAAGGCTTCTTGAGCAATAAAACCGTGTTCACATAACCGCATCATTACTATCCGGGTGTCTGTATACATACTTACATATATGTACGTATGAATTTGTTTGCATGATTGCTATTTCAGATTGATAGCCCTAAATGGCTTCAGGTCACAAAGCGGCGGTTTGATCTGAAATTTGCAGCCCATTTGCGACAGAAGGCAGCGACAGAGTTGGCACTTCATAACGCTCATTTATTAAAACTCTGTGATAACTCAAAAAGTAAAAATTTTGAGCTTATGAAGCAGCGTTACTCGCTTTATATATAAGAAATCATGCTAAAATACATATATTTTAGTTTCAGTGGGAAAGGAGAATATACTCTCCACTTGTCTGCTTTTCGAACGTAAATTAAAGACTTTAAACGTGTCTCTAAATAATAGTTTCTTTTTTGAGTTATACAGTTTTTTTTGTAAAACAGCGAGGTAGATATTTTTGGCATGCTTATATGTATGCACTTGTATATTTATGTGTAACGAAAGGAAGGATGATAATGCACACCTTAGTTGGTAGTTAAAACTTGGGAAGCATAAAAAGGTAGTAAGTAAGTTAGCTTAATGATGCCTCCTTGCTTTTACTTAATTAAGCGGATGCTCATTGTAGGTCAGTTCATTGTAAATAATTTTATTGCATCGTTTTTACTGTAATAA
>NW_016181377.1:0-6312 GCF_001687245.7 Rhagoletis zephyria | reverse complement strand
GTTCTACGCCACACATATGATAAGTAAAAGTAAGCAAGCAGTGTTTAAATTTGCATTCATTAAGAGAGGAAACTGGTTACCTATCTTAATATGCGCAAATTTAAACAAAAATTTTTTAGAGTGTGCTTTCATTTTAAGTGCGAGTTGTGGCTTCAAAACGGCACGTATTGGTGTTGATTGGAGTTCTTACACGCGTCTCTTCAACTAACTAACAGGCTCGATGAAACTTGCCTTGAAGCATAAATATTTTGTATGTCTATTTGCTCTCTTCTAAATCACGGTGCGCTGTCAGGTCACATTGTTTGTTGAAAAATTTGGCATATTTGTACGACTGTTACAGTCAAAAGGATGATGCGTTGGCGGTTTAAAGTTTGAGGTGCATACAAATATACATTTTTATATGCGTACAAAAATACATATGTACATACATATGTATTTATGTCCATACTATGTATTTTTCATACTACACTTTAGCGAATTGTTCATCTGCTAGCCTGGGAAGTTCTTCTTGAAGCTGAATCTCAACATGTAACATGACTTGCCTTGATTATCTTTACCACCAACTTGTCGAGTGTGTTGCATCTTTTATTTGGATATACAAACATACATACATACGCTCGTAAGTACATATGTATGTAAGTGCACATTATGCAAAGGTATGAACTTAACGGCCCAGACATGATGGAAACTACATTGCAATATTTCAGCCTAGTTAAAATTCCACGTACAAAATTAATTGACTAATTTAATTAAAAGCAACAGTTGAACAAGAAAACCAATCTGAAATAAATATTTTGCCTAACTTATTCAGTTATTTAACGAACCATTTAGCGTTGAGCGAAAAACTGTATTTATTTGCGAAAAGTGTGGTTATACAAATACATACTTACAAACGAAACACCGCTATGTTGCATTAAACCGCAACGCATACAAATTTTTAATTGCTTTCAATTGGATCGAATAAAAAAAATCAGAATTCATTCAACCAATGAATAGTCGACAAAGCAACTAGCTAACCGCAGCAACATTACACTATCCACGCAAAAAAAATAAAAATAAAAAAATACAAAAATAAACAAGATAACCACACACCACAAATTAGTGCAACCGCCAAGCCAAATTGTTGAAGAATTTGCAGCAGATTGTCAGCAACCTGTCACCCACTGCGCTCGCCGGCTTTCGCGAGGATCGCGGGCGAAGGAGATGAGGCAGTTGGTAACCGCAGAATGCATACATTTATTTGTTTGTATGTGCCTATCATTTATGTATGGTCTAGAGACTAGAGATGCCAGATCGAAATAAAAAAAATCGATTTTTGAATAGATTCGAATCGAAATAAAAAGAATCGTTGCAGAAAGAAATCGTCTAAAAATAAATCTACTCCCAAGATCGATTCATATAATTTGCCAAAAAAAAAAGAACGCCTTGTACTTACAGATTTTTTCGCAATACAGTTTTTTTTGCTTTTTGTTTTGTTTTCATATTCAACAATTTGTTATGAGGCCAAAAACTAGCAAACACTTTTTTTTTCCCTTACAACATATTTCACTCCGTAATTACCCTTTTTGTAAAACATTTAAGTATGCAGTTTTGTAGCGCATTTTCTTCCATAAAAAGTATGCTCAAAAAAAATTTTCATATGAATAAAATGCCTAGCACTGACAA
This sequence comes from Rhagoletis zephyria, assembly GCF_001687245.7. Lineage (NCBI taxonomy): Eukaryota > Metazoa > Arthropoda > Insecta > Diptera > Tephritidae > Rhagoletis > Rhagoletis zephyria. The sequence continues at coordinate 4,647 of NW_016181377.1, read as the reverse complement.
CAAAAAAAAAATATTGCCAAAAATTAACGATATTTTACAGCCACTTGAAGCTTGCAATTTATTATACTAAAATTAAATGGGCTATTAACTGCATCCCCGAAATTTTTCTAGAGAAGATTATTAACTCATACACTGCCGCTCACTTGTATGCTTTAAAATGCTTTAATTTTTTTAAATCATTTTGCTCCAATTTGCGCTTTGGCTATTTTTTTTTCAAATACACTAGCGCAAATACTCTAAATTACAGCTAGAAGTAATAAGCAGGTCCCCTTCGTATTTTGTACTAGCCTCAAATTCGAATTTGATTAAAATTTTCGATCTTCGATTTAATCGATTTAAAAACGGCATCTCTAGTATGGACGCGTACTACCCGTACTTACATACATGTTTAGTGAACTCGTAGCTGCTCTAAACTTTTTCGCTTAAGTAACGAAATATGTATGTAAGTAGATCAATCAATCTCCACTTCAGAGTGTGGAAATGTCTATTTACATACATACATATGTATGTAGCTATGTCCATGCGCGTGCTGTAAATTGCAAATACTTAGTTCACCATTTCAGCAGCAATTTGATTTGCTTATGTAGTTAATAAAAGCTTACTATTTGGGAGCTCCCAAATTCAATTCAAATACGGAATTACCCACATATTAGAGCATTGCAAATTTCATGACAAGCTAAATGTTAAATTTTGACAATTTACTTTTTTTATCTTACCTCCAAATATCGAACAAAATCGATATTGATTCGCATTTTGTGCCACTAAGTAAATCCAAAATAAATTCAACAATAATTTGTTCAGGCAAAACTCGTATGTACATATGTAAGTTTGAAAAGTACAGGAGCGGCTTGTAATCAGTGTTGCCGTTACCGTGATTTTCCTAACAAATTTGGCAGGATTTTCTCCTCTTGGTAGGTTAGTATTTTAAAGGAATTTTGTTTAGGTTTTAATCAAGGTATATTCAACAAGGTAGAGGTGCAGTGTTACCGCTGAAAACTTTTCGAAAGTCGCAAAAAAAGTGTTACAGCCGAAAAAAGTGTTTTCATTATTTTACCTTTCAAAATTTATTGGGGCATATTCACAATCGAAATAAAATCGACTCTAATTATTATAACAAAGTTCAGCCGTTTAGTTTGTATATAAACTATCGCAAATTATTTGTTTATACCGGGAGCCACGAAAATCATTTTAGCACAAATAATTTGAGAGAAATGCTAAGCTACAAAAATGGTGTATTAATTTATTCTAGTTCTGGACATTTTTGAAAAAAATGTTTGACATAATAAAAAGGTTAAAATCAGGCAAAATCGTGCCAGAGGTGTAATTTTTCAAAAACACGTAAGAAAAACATAATTTATGAAAAAATTCACAAAATGTATATATAGAATTTTAAGTCAAAGAAAAGGGGCAAAAGTCGCATGGTTTTTAAGAAGAGTTTCAAAATAAGTATATAAGTAAAAAGTCGGTGTCAAGGGGCATCGATCTCAAAAAAGTGTCAATTTGTCACTTTAGTCACACAACGGTAACATTGCAGAGGTGATTTCGACAGTTCTCCCTTTAGGACTGCAAATAAACTGTCAGACATAGAAGAAAATATTTTACATCGTACTGAAAGAATTGATTTGTTGTTATCGTAGTTTTATTCCCTAGGACGCTTAGAAACTCAACCCGAAGTGAGAACAAAACCTTCGAAAATGTTCCCAACGGGAGTTATATAAAAACAAAACCCTGGGGAATGTTCCCAAAACGAACAATATTTTTTAGAATATTTTCAAGGAACTTTCTTTCGAAGAACAATTTGGGTACTAAATCTTCAGGAACATTCTGACAGAGAACGAATCGTAAACAAGTCGTAGCTGAAAAATAATAGGTTTGTTCCACAAGGTACTCGAAGTCCCTTCGAGTTACACATACGCGTTCCACAAGTAAGTTTTAGAGTTTCTTTGATATACGCTCACAGTTTGAACGTTGCCCGAGTTTTTCTACAAGTATTTAGCTTGTGGAATAAACTTAATTATGCAAATTATTAAAGACTTAAGATACGAACACTTCTTGCATAGAAAATGACAAATTGTCCATAAATGAACAGTTCACCGTAATGATAAACGAGCTGGAAGTTGAAATGGTCCAACTTTCCTCTGCATTAGAATTAACAATCATGGTTCTCACTGAAACCATTTTCAAAAAACTTTTGTTCTCTAGCAGAACGTTCACCAAACTTTTGTACTTTTTTCATCCTCTTTGAGAATATTCTTCAGAGTTTATTTTTATTTTATTCTTTTCGAGAATGTTCCCGAGTGTTTTGTTCGCATTTTGTTCTTAACGGAAATGTTTCCAACCTTTTGTTCTCGTTTTCTTTCCGTTATGCTATTCTCAATACAATTTCTCCCGTTTGGTTCCTTTACGGGAACGTCCTTCACATTAAATTTTGTTCTCATGCAGAACTAAATCGAACCGCAACGCGTTCGCGTTCCCTGGTTTTTAATTTATTGTATTTTTTGACACTATAATCAGCTAGAGAGAGACAAACTTTGTTGTCACTTCAACCTTGTTGAATATGCCCGACACCTTCCTAGCTATTTCGAGCTTGCTTTCTAGTATATGTACTTAAACTGGATATGCGAAAAAACTGCATACTCAAAACGTTTCTAAGAAGTCTAAAAGCTCGAAGGTAAAAGCTCGAAATTTTTATGAACATTTGTTGAAATTTTTGAAATATTGTACAAAATTTGAAATCAAGATTTAAACGATTTTCGTTAAAGAATAATCTATATTTTTATAAAAACAAATAATTAAAATTAACTAATAAAAAACTGACAAGTCGAAATATATACTCTTGAAGTCCTGCCTACCACTAAAATATATGGCTGTGCCACTAAACCGAATTTAAGATTGTTTTGAAAAAAGCTTCTCCATAACTTAATACTTTTTGATGTCCTCGGGATGCCATTTCGATATCTTGTTTGCTTTTTTCTTCTACTACTACTAAACCGCCTACAGCCCAATCCGATAATTCGGTTTCCGCCACTGCTAGCTCCCACTGTGACACTACTGCTAGGCAGTGTATGTACATTTAATAGCGCCTATAAGGACTCTTTGCTGTTCTGGTCCCACATTCCATCCTCAGTTTTAATAAGTCTCTGTCGATGGTATCTTTAAATAACAGTTTTCTTAATCTTGCGGTGTCGAACGGAATTCCTATATAGCTTTTCTTAGCTCACCTGTTTTAAATTAAGTTAAGGTTCCCTTCCAATTTGTGATGTGCGTTGTCCAAATATTAAGGGATCTAGATTTTAGAGGATTTTTTTTTTCCTCAATAGTCACTACCAATAATGTCAGCCTGAAGATTAGGTGAAACAGCATTTCTATTGTGTTATTAGGCGCTACATTGGGCTCAGAAGGTAACAGAAAAGCAAAGCGTCTCTTAACGTAACCCGAACTGAATTCCAGACTCCTTCAAAACCGTCTCATTCGGTTTATTTAACCCAAAACACGTTTGCCCGCGACCCGCTCATGGCTGGCATTTTAAGATTTACGACATTTACAAATATGTCGAACTTAGGTAGTGACAAGCGTCTTGTGATACTTTACAACTGGCCCACTTGAAAGCGGTTGCGATTGCAAATAAAAATCAATTGTTGTTGTTGTTGTTGGTGTGGTGTAAATGCAGCAATCAAAATCCAAGTCGACATTAGGACAATTAGTTGCCAATATTTACAAAGATCTGAATAAATTGCAACATCGTGCGCGGGCCACAAATCGAAGAGTAAAACAAATAGCAATATTGCTGACTATGAATGGCAATAACCGCAAAAGTTCACAATCAAATCAGTAAGAAACACATAAATTCAACTTGCCTAACTGGCGTAGAATTGTTTTTGTTATAACATTTGGTTAGACTGCATGCAACCTAAAAATGGAGTGCAGAGACAATGTGCCGGGCAGCAACACAATTGACAACAAATGGCAGTAACGACAACATGTTCATGTTCATTGCAGCCAGCTCATTGGCTGATCGTTTGCCAGCGATCGGCGTACATTCACATGTTTCGACGCTCGCTGGTGACGTTGGCGAGCGAGTGATTTATGACAAGCTGAAGTGTGACACACGTACCTACATCGAATCTGGACGGAAGGAGTGTTCGCTGCGACACATTGGCCATGACGTGATGGCATTCGCTTTAAATTGGAACCATAAAAATAATAAGGTTTGGGCCATATTTGAATGTGCTCGAGGGATAGACATACATATGTATGTACACAGTGGCGGATTTGAATATTTTTGACCGCTAGGCAATTCAGAATTTGCCGCCCTTTTTCCGATAAGAAAAATATTTTTAAGTAAAATTACTAGTTTTGGAACGATTAGCAGTAAATATTAAAGTTTATGTTATTTACTATACTTTTATTACAATTTAAGATGAAAAAGTGGTATTTGCCTTGAATAAAGATTTTCAACTTTTAACGAAAGCCATCATCAACAAAGTTTTTTCACTTGATAAGTTATAATCTCAAAAATACTAATATAGTATTTTTAAATACTAAATTCTAATATTTTTTTTTAATAATTCGCAAGAAAAGTGATAATGTATAGTCATTTTTAAAAAAGAAATCGGCTCAATTCTTTTTTTCTACACTCACAATCAA
>NW_016181376.1:0-6312 GCF_001687245.7 Rhagoletis zephyria | reverse complement strand
ATCATTAATTACAAGTCTGCTCCCGGATACAGACTCTCCAAGCACCTAAAGACGCTGCTGAAGGATAGTCTGGATCTACGCAATAAATATACTATTACAAATACAACGGAACTAATCGAGAAGATGAAATCGTTGAAGATCAACGAAAACACTAAATTCGTATCATTCGACATCAAGGACCTTTACCCATCGATACCAACAATAGAAACCATAAAGACCGTACAAGAAATACTGATGGGAAAAATGAAAAGAGAAGCTGTCACGGAAATAATAAACGCGTTGAAGGTCACATTAAAACAAAACTACTTCCGGTTCAACAATAAGATATATAAACAGATTAACGGGTTAGGAATGGGCAATCCGACGTCAGCAATACTCATGGAAGTATTCATGCAAACACTGGAGGAGAAATACATGAAAAACCTATCGACCAACCTAGGAGTAAAATTCTACGCGAGATATGTCGATGATGTAATATGTCTAATAGAGGGAAACAAAGAGAAACAGATACTAGACTATCTCAACAAACAACACCAGAATATAAAATTCACCATGGAAACGGAAGAGGAGGTCTCATCGGGGTGCCTGGTTTGTGTGTCTTTGGCAAGGCAATCAACACAACAGCATTTCCTATCGCTGCAAAATATGCAACGTCGAAACCCATGTATATATTTTGCAAAATAGCATAGCAAGATAAATGCGACCCTGTGCTAGTTNCCCTGTGCTAGTTATTTTGTTGTTGAAATTGCTACATAATTCTCTCATTCCTCTCATCTCACTCACTTTATTTATTTTTGCTGTCGCTTGTTATTTTATTTGATACATAATTTCGCTGCTTGCTACCCATGCATGCTACCACTTTGCAATGGGGTGCTCTCGTTCTCTTCGAAATTTGGAATAGTATTTTTGCCTTTCGCGCAATCCATGCATCGTGCAAGACTTCGAGAATACCCCTAATGTTTCATAACGCCGAACTACAAAATGTTGACAGTGTATACTTTTTCAAAAAGCATCCGAAAAGTTATCGAAACGCATCGCTAGACCACTCAGCGCATCAGAAACAAAGTTGATGCTTCGTTTGTTATTAGTTACTATTGGTGTTTTAAAAATGGAAAATTCAGAGAAATTATTCATTGCTATATTGAATATTTAAAATATGCAATGTATATAGTTGCAATGTGTCGCAACTCTGCATACACAAACAGTTTTATTACCGCAATATAACAGTTTCCGAACATTGTATTGATACGTTTTGGAAGTCAGCCCTTCTTTCTGCGTACACTGAAAATAAAATTTCGTAAAAGTGGTACGAAAATCTTTCGTAGTGTTGGTTTTTGTACAATGTACGAAACTCTCGTTCATAATACGAACACATTTTTCACAACGAAACAAGATTTTACGAACCATACGTAAATATAACGAAAGGACTTTCGTAAGGCATTTTTTCAGTACAATTTACGAAATCATACGTTTATTTTACGAAACACATTCGTAAAGCACTGAACAAATTTCTGTACGAATAATTTTGTATATTGTAGGAAGGCATTCGTAATATTTAGGTATGGTTTTAAAATTTACGAAATCTACAATTCTGTATTCGTACAATTTAGTTAATACTTTCGTATAAAGTACTAATGCAGAAACATGTTTTTTAAATTCGTACAACATACGAATATTTTCGTACGATATACTCAATTACCGGCAGTTTAATATTTCATCATATTTTTTGTATCGCCTGTCATTGCGGAATTAATTGTTGGCTGCTGTGAAACGTATAATATAATTTTAAACGTTTTAAAAAGGGATTTGCTGGATAAAAAAAAATACAAAATTAAATATTAAAGCTGTGGATATATGTACTATGCCTTTAAGCATACAATGTTTTTAACATCGCCTACGCTGCGCCTTGCGCTGCAATGTGGGACTTGATAAATAGGCAATTTTATCAGTTACCTATCAACGGCAAGCCTAAGCCAGGAGCACTACTTAATGTAATTAAAAGTAAGTACATGTATGACTTTTAACTGAAACTTGCTTTTCAGACGCCTTGTAATTTTCCTTTAATTTATAGCCGTCAAGGAAACAAACATCGATGAAGCTGCGAATCTGTCAAGTGCCTCTACATAAAAATATTATAATGTTTAAGAAAGTAAAACCAGTGTTTTTTATATCATTTCATATTTTATATCCTATTATTTATTTAGTTTTGTTGAGTCTCATAGTTTAACACTTTGCATCAATATACTTTATTGAATGAAGCCTAAGCAATAAAAAAATATGTAGTATAGAACCTATTGGTATGCATATAAATAAAATACTGAAGTCTTATTATAGGTAAAATAACCTTTCTTATTGATTCTAAACTACAATGTAGTCAGAAAATTCTTCTCCTTTCGTAGAACGTATGATTGTTTTTATTATTAACACTATAAAAAGTATGACTAAAATTATAGCACAACACTTTCATTATATTTTAATCAATAATGTTAAGCGTTTTTGCAAAACGTGTTGTTAAATAAAAACGCTTAAAATTACCGATAAAAACAAAATAAAAGTGTTGTGTTATAATTCGTAATATGTTTTTTACAGTGTGGAGAATCAAAGCAAAATCACACATTCTACGAAACAAGCGCAGGTTTTACGAAAGTGATTTCGTTAAGTATACGAATTATTACTGTGCATTTTTCAAAAATTTCGTAAAAAAATAAAGAAATAGTACGAATTTTTTTAGTAAATAGTACGAAATTCGTTAGTAAATAGTACGAAATTCTTTGGAAAATAGTACTAAATTCTTTAGTAAATTGTACGAATACATTCGTAAATTGTACTAAAAATCTGATACCTCATATTTTCGTAGTATGTACGAAAACGGTTTTGTACAATCAACGAAAACTTTCGTGGCTCAAAATGACGAAAAATTTCGTAAGATTTACGCAAGTTTTCGTTATATTTACACAGATTTTATTTTCAGTGTAGGTGGTCTTCGGCCGCGCTTAGGGATTATAACCCTTACTAAGTAGAATTCTCCTTTCTCTGTTGCCGGAAAAGAGGGCGGAAATAGTTTTGCGCAGAACTTCTTTTTGCGTAGGCGGCCATTGGCGCTAGGGATTATAACCATTACTAAGTAGAAGCACAGAATAAACAGTATACAGAAGACGCACAACATACTAATTTATTTTTCTTCGGCGGACGTAATATTACAACCCGGACTAGAGCAGAGAAGTTAACATCACGACCACTATAAATAACATGGCGACCCGGAACAGAGCAGAAGAGTTAACATCACGGCCACTATGAATAACATAAAGTTAACATCTCGCCACTAACACACATCGTGATCAGCGTTGCCGCGAGCTTGAAAAAAATGTATCAGTTGCCAAGCAGAAAAAAGTATCAAAAGCAAACAAAACTGTTGTTTGTTAAACTATTATGTAAAAAACAAATAATAAATAAAATTCTATAATTAAATCCATAGATATAAAACAAATTTATATTTCTTGCTTCTGTCTGCTTATTTGCATAATGAAAAACCAACTTATAGGGCTCCTAAACCACACAAAATCCTTCCGCGACCCGAGACTTGTACAAGTCAATATTGTGGAAATTACTTATTTATATTAATTTTTTTTCTGCAGGGTTCTTGCAAGTAAAACAAGTAAAAATTTTACTAGCAGAAATGGCATATTTATGTTTCAAACTCAAATGTAAACAAAGTGTGTAAGAAGATGATTTGATGAAACATAATTAGGGAAATCAAAAAAATAGCAACAATTTAAGTATAATCATAGAAAAAACAGTATACAGAAGACGCATGTCGACTATCGAACCAATTTGAATTTATGGCACGAGCGGCGAGGCAAGCAAGGGTATCAGAAGCGGCGCTGCCTCTGTTACTTTAGCAGTATTTTCACTCGGCTGACGCTGTTAATTCCATCGTCGCTATAACGTCAAGATGTTAACTAACTTCGTTTTCCATCACGATCAGCGTTGCCGTTTTGATACAATTGTATACTTTTTAATACTTTTTTGATAAATTGTAATATCTGATACTATTTTGTTCCCAAATGCCGTATTTCGAAATTTTCGGCTGGCAGAAATGAATTTTTGAAAACTATGAATAGTATTACTAGTCTAAAGGCAAACATTTTTTTTCTTGGCATTTAAAGTCGCACAATTTATATATAGATGTTTATAAGTTTGATTTGGAAACTCTTATGAGGGAAACACAACCCGGAATTTCTTTGCACACGCCACTGTTATAGGACCCCTAAACCACAAAAAAACATTGCGCAATATCGTGCTTGCGACGGACGTTTGTGTGGTATATGGGGTCGTTTGTACTAAATTGCATAGTTATTGCGCTCAAATAAAAATTATTTTGATATTTAGCTAATGCTTGTGTTATTGTAATTTGTGCTGCGAATGGCGACAACTGCGAAATTTTTAGTCTAGTTTTGATTTTGGTGTCCAGATCGTGCTGTAAAATATGGATAAAAGCGTAGAAAATTTATTTTTTAATTAATTTTTTTTTACGTTTTAAAGCTGAAGCTATCAAAATATACAACGCACATTCATATTTCTTGCATGTATTTACTTGAGCAACGTTTATTCAAAATAAGGTTTGCGCAATTTTATGCTGTAGTAATTTCCACAATATTGACTTGTACAAGCCTCGGGTCGCGCAAGGATTTTGTGTGGTTTAGCAGCCCTATAAGTTTGTTTTTCGTTATGCATATAAGTAGACAGAAGCAAGAAATATAATTTTTTTTTATAACTATTGATTTAATTATAAAAGTTTATTTATAAATAATTTTTTAAATAATAGTTTAACAAACAACAGTTTTGTTTGCTTCTGATACTTTTTCTGCTTGGCAACTGATACATTTTTTTCAAGCTCGCGGCAACTCTGATCACGATGTGTGTTTGTGGCGACATGTTAACTTCATGTTATTCATAGTGGACGTGATGTTAACTCCTCTACTTTGTTCCGGGTCGCCATGTTATTCATAGTGGTCGTGATGTTAACTTCTCTGCTCTGGTCCGGGTTGTAATATTACGTCCGCCGAAGAAAAATAAATTTGTATGTGGTGCGTCTTCTGTATACTGTTTATTCTGTGCTTATAGTTAGATACATTACCTACATTATTGAATGCATTTACAGTAAAAACTTGGAAATACAAGTAACAATTCGTAAACATTTTTTGATATTGAACGGACCTTGAGTCACTCGAAATTAGAACTGTAAAAGTAACGAAAATTTGGATACCCATACATATGTATTCGTTACTAATCCAATCAACCCCCGCATCTTTCGTATCGTTACTTACCACCATGCAATACATGGGAAAGATGCAACAATCGTCAATGGCAACAAATCGGCGACTCACCGATTTACTGCCATAGTGACAAATCGGCAACATTATTTCTTTCATGTCAATTTTGGAATAAGTAGTTTATCAAAAATTCCCAAACTTATAAATTTCGCGTCAACAGTATTATCCAAAAAATAGGAAGCGCCATACCGAAAGAAAGAATTAATTCCGTTTCTAAGTTCCAATTTTGTATAAAAAAAAAATAAATGAAGTACATATTAAAAAGAATAAAATTATTCCAAATATCGCCTAAAGCGATAAGAAAACGACTCATTCAGGTAATAAGAAAACGAATTCTGCGAAATGAGAAAATACCTGTCAAACAACAAAAATGATAGTTGAAAGCATGCGAGAGCTCGCAAACATGCGTCGTCACGCAATCGAGATTTTCCAGCACGTGAAGACGGACGGTAAGGGAGCAATCCAGGAGTATTCTTTTTGATCGATAGCGGAACTATACGCACCTGGTTTTTGGAAAAATGTATCATGAAGAAAACAAGATAGATATGTAACTTATACGTACATACAGGGTGTCCCAGAAGTACCCTGCCAAACTTGAGGAGAAGGTAGGTGGGAAGGGAGGGTGAGCTCCCTGATAAACAAAAATTTTTCAGGTAAGAGTGTCACCGTTTTTGAAATATTTAAATTTTTTTGAATTAAAAAAAAAATCGTGCCTTTTATGTATTTTCTTTTACTGCATCTACAAACAAGCCTATACTTAGTAAATTTTTCATGTAGTTTTTATAGTTTTATGTAGTCTTTTTTCTAGACATTCCAGTGTCTGATGAAGAGACGTGGTGATCTCCGAAATAGCTGCTATAACTTCTACCGCTTAGACTTGGTTGCTTTTTCAATTTTTCCTAATAAACAATCGTGGTATAANATTCCAGTGTCTGATGAAGAGACGTGGTGATCTCCGAAATAGCTGCTATAACTTCTA
>NW_016181375.1:0-6313 GCF_001687245.7 Rhagoletis zephyria | reverse complement strand
TTACTTAATTAATCAACATCACCTGTATGTACTTCACAATCCTAAACACTATCCGCGGTGTGAAGGAGTGTGGAAAATATTTATAAAATGAGTTATTGTAGCTACCGTATTATTTTTGCTGGTTGTGAAATGCTTGACTAAACTTCGTAAAGACTGTTTTTAAAGCTAATTTGGTTTTGAACTTTTAACAACTTAAGTAAAACTAAAAGTGTTGATAATTTGAGTAAAATTGTAAATTAGTATGTTTATGTTGATGAATGGTGCTTTGACCTTGACTAGTCATAAAAGTAGGAATAACATTTAAAACAGTTTGGTAACAGATGATTTATTTAATTAAGCGTCGTTTCGTCGTTTTAATTGACTGCAAATACTAGCGTCAAACGGTATTAATAATGGTCGAATAATGGGCATACATGCCTACATATGTATGTACGTACATACGTATAGGTTTATGGATGCTTTGTGGCTTCGGTTTGGAATAAAAATTTTAAAAAAATATGTGAAAATGTGAAGTGCTACGAAAGTTACCAACTACGGGACTACATTTAACGATTTTTCAAGTGGTCTACTAGTAGAAAAAGTTTGGAAACCTCTGCTTTAGACATCGGCCACTACGTAGCCCTGATTGTTGTTATAGAAACTGATCTGAAACTTGCTGATCGAATTTTCCCTTACAGCGCTCTTCCACGATATGTATTTGCACATGTTAATGCTACTTTTTTGTAACTACTCGTATTTACCATATATGTATGTATTAGAACGTATCAGAAAAGTTGCATTTACATAAGCAAATACAAATCGTGTAAGAGCGCTGTTAGCATTTCAAGCTCCTGTATACACTCATTATTTTTGGTACAGTTATATTGCATTTGGTCAGTTATTGGTGCTAAAGGTTATAAAATAATCGATAGCAGTTTCGGTAAATTTATTTAATAGTCATGTACTAACTTACCGGTGTGTGAAATACGCAAGTACATATCTTAACTCAACTCGTTTTTATTCAAATTAGCAAGTGCTTTCGCTAAATTAGTTAGCTTAATAAATTAAGTCCATGCCAATAGAGATTCAGCTTAATTATGTACATTAGAGTGGTCCAATTTTTGCTTGGGAAAAAAAATATTTCACTCTAGAAAACGCGGCACCCCTTTCGTTTTTTTCCTTTTAATATTTGTAACATCTATACAAACTTTCAGTTTTCTACTGCAACCAATACAGGGTGCTCAATGACCTTGAAATGCGCTACTGGATCGCTGTGAAACTGGCAAAAATATTGGTGATTTTTATAAAAAGCTACTGTCGCCATGACAACTGAAGCTTGTGATATTCTTTAGGTAATTTATATTTGAAATATTCGTAGGTTACTTAACCAATATTTGATTAATATATGTACACAATACTTCTAGAGACAAATATGAGCATTACATAAGCATCCTTTAAATTTATACTTAGAAACGTAAAGTTTAGGGCCAGCACCTCTTTCGGCAAGAGAAAAAAGTTTGGAAGGTGGCCCAAACCCTATCTCGGCAAAATTGTTTTTGGGTCACTCTAATGTATATATTTATATAAATACGTACATACATATGTAATACCTTACCAGCAACTTACACTTCAGCCGGCGGTCGTTACCACTTCACTGATGGATCTCCCTTACTTTAACAAAGACGTGGCCGTCTTAACAATATATATTTAGTATCGGGCATACTTCTGGGCCACTTTACAAAGTAACTTACTTAGAATGCAGAGCAGCCTCTCGGAGTAGTTCGGCGCTTGGAAATAACTTCGGCTCCACGTTATTTTGGAACTGTCAACGTAAATGCGTCGTCGCAGGTGTTCATTTTGTACCTTACTAGTAGATGACATTGGTCATGATGACAATTTTGGTACCGAAAACTAAAACAAAATATGGTTTACCTCGTAAAATGCTTACCTATTTTGCCAGCGGGTAAATGTATTTTATTTATTAAGATGCCTTCCCAACCTACCATTCTGATGCATAAATTTATGAAATTATTTAAGCTAATTCAAAGAAACAAGCTTTTTCAAAGGCCCACTGATGATTTTTGTACAATGTATATGTATACATACATATGTACATATAAATGTCTTACAAAATAGACAAATAATGTCTTTCAAAAAGAAAATACGAGATTAGCCTAAAGTCGCATACTTTATAATTATTCAGGTTCTAAGTTGCATTTCTACTTGTTGGCATCGCCATTCTGCCTGTTTTGTTTTAATTAAGATTACTTATATGAATTCGTTTATAATACAAACCCAAATATTTATTAATTTAATTGGCGTTCTTTATTCGGAATATAAAATAAAATATATAAGTACTTAGTACACATGTGTTTATCTGCGTGTATCACATTAGCAAACATATGCAAAACCGTAAGTGCAAAAATTGTATATTACGTATGTATTATAATTTTCAAAGACATTTATTCTCATCTAAATACATTGCTGCGATTGCCTCCAGTTTAGATCACTTCTAAAACTACTCTTAAATACTCATAGTGGCGGCAAGTACATTCTGCTTACATTGCTATTCAAAATTTCATTATCTGTATCCGGCGGCGTTGTTTCATAGCCGTATCCACCAACACCAGCACCTACGGGTACTACACCACCCACAGATCCCAATGCTGCATCAACACCCACACTGACCACGGCATCTGTCACTGTCTCTGCATTTTGAATATCTTCCTTGCCGCCAACGCTGAGCACTTCAAACGTGCTGCTGCCAAAATTAGCGCCTACAGCGCCAGCGCTATCGTCCTTCGGCCTCTCTGTGGTGGAGACTTCGATTTCGAGGTCACCCGTTGTTGTTGCACTGATCGTAGGAGCTTTAGCGTCTGCTATTGACTGGAGGTTAACAGCAGTAGTGTCTGTTGTCAGAATTGTCTCAGCTGTTGTGCTACTATCTGGAGCTTTCTCAGTGATAACGGAGGTTTTTGTAGTTGCAATCGGAGCTTTAGTGGTAATTGCTGGCGATTTTGTGGTTACATCTGGTGTAAAGATAACATTCGGTTCTGTTGTGGTTGTTGTTGTTGTGGGATTGCGAGTACCGCCGACCGAGTTGAATTTGAAGCCCAATCCGAAACTGCCACCGATGCTGCCACCAAAGCCGGAGAGCAGACTACTGATTAAACTCAGTTTACGACTTATGATGTCGGTTTTTAGCTGAAAGAGACCACCAGTTTCTAACGAAGCGGAGGAAGAGGAGTAAGAAGTAGCAGACGCGCTGCTATCTGTTGATGGTGCTGAAAGTGAAATTAAAAATACGGAGAAATTTTAAAAATACAATCACTTAATGTAGGAATGTAGGAATGTATGTATTATGTATATGTAAGCTAGTTTGTTTTAAAGGGCCTTCACTTCCCGATGTTTAGAAAACTTTTTTTTTCTCAAGTGGGACCTAAGAACCTTACAAAATTTTGGCTAGGGAAAATCTGTTGAGTTATATCATAACTGCAATTTGCTGGACGGTAGCATCCATATGTACATGATTCAACCATAAGAGCTATTTTCAGCTCTCAAGAAAAATCGCAAGAAATATTTTTCTTTATTTCTGTTGCTTGAAAAAGTTCTTAGCTTGTGCTATAAATTTCCTTGAAGAAATAAATACACGAGCATTTTTTTGGGAGCTGCAAACTGATTTAAGAAATTTTTATAAATGAAGATTTCCCCTTTTATATTTTTTGCATCATTTTATGTGAATTTGTCGTTCGTTGGCATCTGCCATACAAACTGAATTTCTCACATTAGAATGTGTATGTGTTGTGAGAAATTCAGTTTGTATGGGAAGGTGCCACGTCCCCTTTTTCAATAACTCCCATGTTTTTCGATGAGTTTGGCGTTGACATTACACATATATCTCTGTACTAAGTTGCATAATTGCAGACATTTGAAATTAATTTCAAGTATTTTTAATTTTTCATTTTCAACCTAACTAAATAAAAAGCTAGTTTTTTTTTAAAAAATCGCCATGGATAGGTCGACGCGAAATTTAATTACCTTTTATTAAAAAAAAAGAAACTTAAAATCGGTTCATATTTGGGCTTTCAAAATTGATTTGTCCACAGCAACCTTTTTTGCCCCACTGTGCGACGCGAGCTAAATGATATGCAAGTACTTTCTCTCAAAATAAATTTGCACCACCAGTGGTGAATGAGAGAGATTTTTACTAACACTTTTGTGCTAGAATAATACAAGTCTTTTGAACCATCTTGCCACCTGTGTTTCATTTGTCTTTCAAAAGACTTTTTACTATCTTAGCCAGAATTGCCCTGTAAGAAACTCTCCTGCCCCAATGTCGGTACCCTATTCTCCGGGATTTGCGTATGATTATGAAGAGGGGTAATATCTAGAAGAACTTCCAGGGATGCTAGCATTTGTATTCCTTTTGGGGATAAAAATCATAAAATTTTGCGCTACAACTGCAACTTGTTGCTTTACTTCTTCTGTGTACAGTAGACCTCTGATACTTGTTCCACAACTTCGATCAATATCTTTACTATGCACATTAGACCAAAAAAAATTGCGGGTTTTCCATCTGAATTACAAAAGGTCTTATATTTGAATACGTCCACCAAAATATTTCGGAAAAATATTGAAAATATGTACCTGCGAAATTGGAATTTTTTATGAACAAAAATAGTTTCTTAAAGAATTATTTTAAAACAATCCGCTCAGATGACGAAACGGTATAATCTTAAAAAATCTGCATGAAAATATTAAACTTTTTTTCGACCGAATCGTAATAATGTGATTTTTGTTTTTTTGTTTTCTAAAATTGGTTTAAGAAAAATTTGAACTAGGCCAAAACTATACTGAATTCGACTTTTAAAGTAAAATAAAGCGGAAAGGTATTTTCTCACTTTTTTTATTTCTTTCTCACGTTTTATATTTTCAAATATAAACACACCTTTATCTAACGTGGAATGACGCTCGTTCATCCTGCCTTTCTCTTTCATACTTTGAATGAGTCTATTTGCAAAGAAATAAAAAGCGTGAGAAAGTATCTTTCCAATAATACTTCACAAGTCTAAATCGGTAAAGTTTTGACTGATTTATTCAAGTTTTTCTTAAACCAATCTTTCACAAAAGTTCAATAACAGCAACAAAAACCTCATTATTACGATTCCGTGGAACATTTTTTTAAATGTTTTTATGCAAATTTTTTAAGCTTAAACTGTTTTGTCACCTGAGGTTATTTTTTTTTCAATATGTTTATTTATAAAAAACTAAATTTTTGAAGGTATTCGCAAATCGGTCCAGCTCACGTGAATCTCACTATTTTCCGAAATATTTTGGTGCAAGTCTTAAAATATAATAGATTTTATAATTCCAAGGGAAAAACAGTAAAGATGTTTTTTGTATGGGCAGTGATGCAGTCTAATGTACATATTAGATTTGTTTTCCCCTTTCTCGAAATCAATATTTTATGTATCCTTACTTACACACATACCTCTTGTCGTTAAGACGAAGAATTTCGGCGGCAAAAATAAAAACGGTTTCGCCTCAGTCTGATGCCACACCAACGTGGTGGTGCTGAATAAGACTAGAATGATAGCCAACTTTGACATAATGTACCTATTTTTAACTACTCCGCTATGAGTATTCACTATTAATTATTATATATTATATTATTACCGCCACTTTTATCAGTGAAATAATACTTTGCACTTTTACAGATTTTTTTTACTTCCAGGCCAACGTCTTTAGCGTTCGCATAATAGTTTGATACTGATTTTGTGCTCCTGATCAGTTATTCACTTCAACCGCGAAGATATTCATACCTGGAGCGAAAAGTGTGATATAGAACTGTGAAATACCTGATCAAGTAGCTAATATGTACATAACAACAACCCTGCAGCGAAACCCCAGTTAGTTAGATAAAATACTAGTTTTCAACTAGAATTTCTTGACTGAAACCGAACTAGTTCGAAATTGACCAGACTTGTACCATTCATTAATCTTAATTAAATCAATATTTTGTTATTTTTGATAATTTTCAATTATTATAATTTTTTTTTTATATTACACGGTTATAATGATTTCATTAATTTCTATTATTAATCATCAAGGCAAACTATAGACCAAAATTAAGAATGGCTAGTAACTGCTTGAATAATTTATTTATTGCATTTTTATCCAAATCTCTAATTTTAAACATTAATTATTACTTTTATAAAATTTAAAATAGAGTAGTAGGAAATGTGCAAAGTTAATGAATTTAATTTAATTTAATCATAAATATTGTTTTTATTTAAGTTGACTCCAAAATTAACTAAAGTATTTATTTTATTTT
>NW_016181374.1:0-6313 GCF_001687245.7 Rhagoletis zephyria | reverse complement strand
ATCATTTACGTATGTATGTAGAAATACAAATAACCCAAATGTAATTCTTGGACTTGCGCGTTTAGAAAAGATCACGAGTACGGTGTTGAATGGATTATAAACACGTGTATTTGACAGCTTAATTGACTGAGGTGCGCCGAGTGACAATAGTGTACATAAATAGTAACGCAAAACGAAATATTTTGAAAACGGATTTGAATGTGAACCAAAGCGGTAATGGTAAAGAATTTAAGCGCATGCGATAATATTTTTGACGTTGTAGCAACTTACTAAGCCAACCCAAGATCATTGAATACATTAGATATTGTGTTATCCAACTAATCTAACAACAGATCGACGACTGTCGGATGTTGGGTGGAATGCTTACAAAACCATCGATGTTTTCGATTATCAAAAACCATCGATAGTTTGGCAGCTCACCATGTTGAATCGACCAATGGTTGGTATCGAGCCTTTTTGATTTGGATGAACTTTGGTCAGAACTTTTTTCTATCATAGAACGAAGCTCTGCCAAAGTTCAAAATTTCACAATTTCCCGAATATGTAAACTTATTTTTTGAATATCTCAAAAACTACTATGGTTCTGGTCTCTTTATAAATGTGCTATTAGTGCTATATAAAAAAATATACGTTTAAAAAAATTCGAAAATAAAATAAAAAAAGTTTTAAATTCAAAAGCGAAAATTAAATTTTTAGCTAAATTTGTGTATGTCATGCCTCTAAAAAATACTAAAAGATCCTGCTATTTTTTATAAAGGTGATGTTTGGTGCTATATGTATATAAAAAATATATATTAAAAAAAATCGAAAATCAAATATTAAAAAGAATTAAAAAATCGTAAAGGGAAAATTAAATTTTTAGCTATTTTTTATGTAATGCCTCTAGTTGATGTTAAAGTGTTTTTTTTTTTAATATGAATTTTTGAACATTGAAAAAAAATTATTGCAAACTCTTTATTAAAAATTGATGAACAAAAATACAAAGTTCAAAAATGTATATCTTAAAAAAAAAAAAACCTTGAAAATTTTAAAATATTTCAAGATCAGTTAGAGGTATTGTATAAAATGTTGAACCAAAAATTTGTATAAGTTTTTGCTCTTAAATTTTTTGTCTAATTTCACAATTCTGTATTTTTTTACATTCTCGCTTTTTAATATACAAATGTATTTTTATTTTATAGTCCTAAAACAAGACCAGAACTTCTACCGCTTAAGCTTTGTTGTTTTTCCATTTTCCCTAACAACCAAACAAACAAATCGTGGTACAAAGCTCAATAATACTATAAAAATAAAAAATTTAAATTTTTTTGCTTTGGCAGAACTTTGTTATATGATAAAGGAAAAGTTCTGACCAAAATCCATCCAAATCAAAAATATTCTATTCGAACCATTTGTCGATTTGACCTGGATTGACCCATAAGTAAAGATTTTTCGATGAGCCACGCCTATTCAAAAAATAAGTATAAAAAAATGTATCTACTGTTTGAATAAAAAAAAAAAAACATAAAATTACTTACGCGATATTGTTGTTATTGTTGTAGCGCACGTGCTTGTTTTGGTGCTATACTTGTTGTACGCTATTTGTTGCGGTGGCTTTGCTTTTAAATTTTTTGTTTGTTTCGTTTTCACACTGACTACTTATAGTAAGCAACAACAATTGCTGCTGGTTTTGTTTTGTTGTTGGCTTTGTTAGAATGATTTTTTTTTGTTGTTCTTACTTTTCGTTTCGCTACACACAACACACAATAGCGGTATATAAATGCCACGATTTCACTTGTTGCTCTTTTTGTTGTTGTTGTTGTTGTTGTTGATGTTGTTTTCGGCGGTTATCCATAACTGCAAAAAACAAAGAAGGAAAAACATTGAACCATTAAAAATTGGCAATAGATAATATTAAAACCTAAAATTAAATTAACAATAAAAATTGACTGTAATTAACAAAAGCAAAGAATAATGCAATGTTGATAAATATGTCATCAGACTTTGACGTTGATAAGGCATGTGATTTGACAAAACTTAAAGATTTTTTTTTGTTTTATAAAATTATATATAAAATATATTGTTTAAATTTCTTTCGGTGTATTAAACTAGGAGTTTCATTTCCAAATCAGCACAAAATCAAATAATGTTTTTGTTTATGAATATCTTGTAAGATTTATATATTTAAAACATATCGTCACCATCAAGATCGAAAGCACCATCTCGTACGCTAACGAATACTCGATATTGGAGCTCGGAACTGGAAGTCAGAAGTAAACTACTACCGCTCCGAACTTTCTCGTCTCTTCACTTGCAAAGTGTCCAACGCTCTCCCTTAATCTCGAAATCCTTAGCAATCATTTTTACCACCTGGACGAAAGGGGTCAGGCTAAAACTGGGTGTTCTTTTCACCGGCGTACTCATTTCGACTGAGAGCAACCCGACTCTCAGTTATGGAGCACAACATTCAGCTCAGCAAGAAGTAGTAGTAGTAGAACCCTACTTCTACAGCCGGGAGCACCCGAAAGGCACTTGCTCGGCAGAATAAAATGAGCTCCCACTGCTGAGAGTGATCGGCGAAAATCTGACCCAATTGCGGTATGATTATTGTAATTGATCAAACTCCCTACTTGTCCAGACTAGATCCCCGCGTGCCCAACATATGTCTGGCAGGTGAAAGATATCCGCACGACACTAACCACCTCTTCGCCCGTCCACTACACCCTTCTCCCCCTGGTACGACACCGTCGAAACAACACGTTTTCTGGGCCTACCGTTAGTTGAGTTCGACGACAATGATTGAAGTATTATCCGATTCTAGGCAGCGCCATATAGCCGCTACAACAACAAAACCATCGAAATATGTCACGATTTCTGTAGACATAGTCAGTATGAATAACATAATGGTGCCTATCGCACCTTGTGTGACAGTGTCCTGCACTCTCTACACGAAGAGTTGCCTTTCTTAGATCTCTTAAAATTAACTTTCGAAAAACTGTCACATTGCTGGCCAGCTCCAACCAAAAAAAAACATTGGTTTTTATTATTAAAAAAGACTATTTAGTAAACTTTTGAAAACAAATTTGAATTCCTCGTCTGAAAATATACCAGAAAATTCCATAAAACCAAAAACCAAAATTTGTTTGTTGGGGCTACTCAGCAAAGTATTCTTTTTTTCGAAAGTTCTTTTTTCAATGAAATTTTTTGGGTTTGAATGTAATGATAATGGCACTATTTTTATCTCGTAATTTTTACCTTATTCCTATCGAGATATTTACGATGTTGTCCACCGACACACCCAAATCGTGAATTGTGCGGCGCTGCCTAGCATGCCACTGCATCACCAAGAAAAACTCACCTGTGGCGGGATGCCGAAACTTTTACATTTATGAATTGGTCTGCAAAAGTTCCCTATTTATTTAAAAATTCAGCCGAAGATTCGTGAGGTTTTTGTTGGATCCAATTCGTTGAAATTAAGGAAAATATCATAGCACTTTGATTAAGATAAAAGAAATTAGAAAGATTGAAGGCAATTCTTTAGGTTTCCGAAATCCAATCGAGCTTTAAATTTAACGCTTTTCTTGCCTTTTGCATTTACAAAAAAATGAAAGCAACAGCTTTTGTGCTTAAAACTATGAGATGTGTACATATCATTCCCACTCAACGTAATTAGCGAATAAAATCTCATACCAAACAAATGTTGGACGGTTAACCGGCTTTGCGTGCTAGTTTTTAATCCACTGTATAACCATTTCAGTCGTTGGCCAGGATTTTCATCCGATTTTCATTCATTGCAAGTCAACCGCCTGTCAAAGTGTTTTCAGTTCGATTTCCAGTGAAAATATATGATAGCTTGCATAATTTTAAGCAGCAAAGTATATGCGAATGGCACATGGTTCAACATAAGAATGAAAATTGAGGCAGCTTAAATAGCAGTAATGGCTACATCATGCAGCATGCAGCATACAAAAACAAATGCTAATACAAGCAAAAGAATGGCAATATGCAGCAGCATGCGCACTAATAAGACTTCATCTCCAAAAACGCTGCTAATCCGTTCGCTTTGTTACACAAAACACTATGCAACAGCACTGCAGCAGATTGCGACATGCACTTCAACAATGCACATATCGCACAGCTAGATCTAAAGTGCGATCAACGCAAAAAAAAAATGTATGGCGGTTTTTGTTTTTGCATAAATCAATTCACAGGACTTGCATCCTATTAATGCGAATATTATTTTTCCTGTTTTTGTATTAATTGCGTTGAATCTGTACGATCCATAAGCAGTTATATTACGACGAAACCATTTCCATATATTGAGGAGCTTGAGCACATGGCACTGATTTCTGATCTTCACTGGACACCGTTATGACATCGTACAGAACCTAAAAAATGTGAAGCCCATTACCAGTCCGCACCCTCGTGGAGGGTTCAACTGGAGGATTTTCGCGTTCTTAAAATGTTGCACTCCACTAAATCAAAAAAAGGTTTTTATTAACGCAAAAAAAATGTATATCTCTTTTGGCTTAACCGCCGCAATTGCGTGAGGTAGCCTTTTTTTGTGACGGCAAAAAGAGCGTAAGCGACAAAATCACTTGTTTCAATAAAGATGGGCAAATAAAACCACCAGTATAATATACCTAACATCAATCTTAACTTATTCATTAACCGACTTCCAAAAAAGGAGGAGGTTATCAGTTCGTCGGAATATTTTTTTTTTTGTGTATGTTACCGCATAACTTTGGACCACGTCAACCGATTTCTTTGTGCATCGGAAAGGTAGAGGTGGTCCCATACTAATCTGGTTAAGATCCGATCAGTGGATCATGAGATATATATATATATATATATATATATTTTTTTTTATATATGAGAGTTGAAGTCGGTTTTTTTTTGCCAAAAATTACTTGTTACACACCTACACGTTAGTACCTGCAGTAATTGCAGTGATAATAAGAAAAAAAACGACTACTGAAACATTTTTTGTCGCTTTCGCCTTTTTGGCGGTTAAGGCTCGAAATAATATAATGTATTTCTTATGCGTTCCCTATAATATTACTGCTTACTATGTAATCAGCACTCTAATGTATTCAAAAAGTTCAAAAAATTTTATATTAAAAACACATTCATATCTCAATACTAGGTAATGCAAAACTGAAGGGCCCACTTTTCTTAGGACATCGCCCTGGAAAAAAATGCATTTTCGAATGTGAAAAGGGTTGTTTTACTGATTATTTTTTCGATTACTATACATTACATTTTCCCACTGGGCATGTATTATTACATACATACATATCTAATGTTTGAGTTATGTACATATACAAGAGTATTTAAAATATTTGTGTTCTATTTGCATAATGCGTAATTTAATTAAATAATTGTTGCACACAAACATATATATGTATGTATATAGGTTAAGTTTTTCATATAGGATTAGCAGTACATGTATGTATGTTGCATTGTTGTGCAACGAAATCAAAAATCTTTGTTTTAGTCAGATTAGTAGAGTAAATGCAAATGCAGCAAATATTTTAGAAACCCTGCAAAATACGCTCAAAAGCCAATTAGCAATGGATTTATTACATCAGCTGTTGGCAAACAATTTTTCCCATTACCAAGCAAGGATTGATCCTTTTGATTTTTGGTTATGCACTTCTAATTAAAGTACTACTGAGGCTCAGTGTACCGCTGTCATCGCTCCGAAAGGCCCTAAATGGCATTGTTTAAAGTATTTTTTTTTTGTTAAAAATGTTAAGATTTTTCCTTAAAAATATTCAGGTTCATAGAAGTGGCGAAAAAATTACATACATATAGACACATATATGTATGTATGTATGTATGTATGTTAATTTTAAACATTTGTAACCACGACGATCCTAGAGTTGATCCCAAGAACACTTCAAACCCAAAACCGAAATGAAAACAAAACTGTCGAGAACATTATAAATGGGAAATATATAAGACCAAAATGTGTGGTCATGTAATGTTTGACTATTAAAAATAACCAAAAAAGGGCTGAAAGACAATTATGCAAATAAAGTTAACTAAAGACTTAAGACACGAACTTTCCTTGCACAGCAAATGAAAAATTGATCCATAAATGGACACCCTAATTATAAACGATATGTTGTTGAAATGAGGCAGCTTTCCGCTAGCTTAGAATTAGCAATCGTGGTTCTCACTGAAACGATTTTTCTTCCCAACAGGCAGACACCCCTCTCATTCTTAACTTAAAATTCGTAAAACTTTTATTCTCGTTTTGTTCTCTAGCTGAACGTTCTCCAGACTTTCGTTCTTATTAGGTCCTCCTTGGAAATGTTCTTATTTCTTT
>NW_016181372.1:0-6314 GCF_001687245.7 Rhagoletis zephyria | reverse complement strand
ACTTCTAAGCAATATGCAAATAGAAAAACAATTGCATACATATTTTTTTCGTCTGCAATAGCCATCAAATCATCAACATGACTGCTATGTTACTCGTTCGTTACAATACACAGTACCCTAAAACCACCTGCCTCAGTGCCAGTGGTCTGGCTTAAACATATATGTATGTATGTAAACACAAACTGAGGCAGAGGCATGCATACAAATGTTAACAAGTCCTGCGTTGTAAAATGTGTCCCTTCTTGCCGCAGCCCAAAAGTGTTCCACATTTTTTTTTTTTTTTTCTGATACAACATATATATTATATTTTCATTTCCCGGTGCAATGTCGCGTTGTGGCTGAAGGACCATCGCCGCCATCGCCGCCGCCTGTCGGTGCAATGAAAGGTTGACACTTCTGACAACAACTGCAGTGACAACGCTTGTTAAGTATGTATAACCATACTTAGGTGCCTATGCATAGATGCTTGTATAAAAATAATAATGTCACAAATACTATGTAAATTCTGTAGTATTTACTACATTTACTAGCACAAACATATTAAATGTGACGATGACGTTTACGTTGCACTTGTTGTTAGCGTGTCATTATTATATGTATGAAGTTGCTATTTGTGTTGCTGCTGTTGTTGCTGCAAGGCATTATTTGCGCTAAACTTGCAGTGTCAAAGTCAACATAGACTCGACGAATTATTTTCACTGAAAAAATTCTGGGTACACTGAGTGTATATGCATATTAACTAGGGAATAACAAAAAATACCAGTGAACCCGCGCGGCGTTAAAACGCCCAAGATAGAATATCAGAAACCTACAAAATATTTTAAATCACTTTGTACCGATAAAGTTTCAAAAAATAAAAGCTTATCGCACATCCTCAGGGCGAGGTCTTTATTTTTAAGGTTATACAATTTATTTTCGAGTAAACTTATACAAAGTTCTATTTGAGTTCGAAACGAATTTGGTTTAAATTCACCCGGAAGTGAATTGCAAACCCAGGTAGCCTGAATGCCTTTCAAAACCATTTCGATTGATATTCATCCTTTAAAAATTCATTTAACTTATTAAACAATTTGAATGCAGCTTATAAAATAGGTGGCAACCCTGTTAAATAAATTTCAGAAATAAAGCCTATTCAACCCCATTACGATTGACACACATATTTTAAAAATTAATTTGACTTTTTAAATAATTTTAATATTTGAAAAAAGTAGTTTCGCGCTAAGATATTTTTAAATATTATTCCACTTACATTGCGACACATATTTTAATTAACTGATAAATTAAGTTGAATACCCATTCGATTGATGCCCATATTTTAATAATTCATTTAACTTAATTAATAAATTTAAATAAATTTTTAGACATGTGGCAACCCTTTTCCAATACCTCCAAAATATTCTTAATGTTTAAACTAAAGCCTTCATAACACTCTTTCGTTTGACATCCATATTTTGACATTTCATATAACTTTTGGATAAGTTAACTAAATTCGACATTTCAAGCAGGTGGCAACCCACTTCAAAATATTTTCAAACTGCTACTTTCTGAGCCCCCTTTCGTATTGGCACAGAAAAATTTTGACAATATATGCAACAATTTTTATTCTAATATTTTTTCCGAAATTTTATATAAAAATATGGTTTATTCTACAACAAAAAATACAAAAACATGATTCCCAAACTTTGTGCAAAACTCGCGAAAATTCAGCAAATTTTCGACTTTTTATTCAGATTTTTTAGAATTTTTTTGAGTATGCAGTTTTGCAGAACTTATTTTTGAGATTTTTTTTTTTTGTTGAAAATGTTTTGCATTTTTTTGCATATAAAGTATTTTCAATTTAAATTTTTTGTATGGAAGAGACTACGTGAAAAAAATGCCAAAAATCAACGGTAATTCCTAGCTACTTAAAACCTGTACTTGGTTATAATAAAATTGATTGGGCTTCAAATCGGCATACTCAAAAAAATCTGATTAAAAAGTTTAAAATTTGCATGAAAGTTAGCGGAATTTTCGCGAGTTTTGTACAAAGTTGAGGAATTATATTTTTATTTTTTTTTTGTTTTAGAATGAACCATATTTTTATACAAAATTGGCGGAAAAATATTAGAATAAAAATTGTTGCATATATTGTGAAAAATTTGCTGTACCTATACTTTGTTCCGGCAGTGTATGTTGGTAATGAAAATACGTCAAATCGAATTAAGACTACGCCTTCCTTCCATATGACGGAGTTTATGTAAGTGCAAAAACTGGAGCCAATTCGGTAAAAAAATAAGTATATGTAGAGTGAATTTTAAGCAAAAAAAAAATGTGCTTAGTAAATTTTGCAATATGGGCGTGGTCAAGCCAAATTTTTAAAGACATTGTTGAGCATTACTATCATAAAAATAGCCATTAGTGCAATTCATGATATATCGCAAAGTGGCACTTTTGTTGAAATGGCAACTTTGCGAACCAAATTGTATGAACGACCTATCGCAACTCCGGATTGAAAATGTAATTTTTTTTTTTTAATGCTGCACATAAGTGAAAAAGAAACGTTTTTACCATTACATTTTTTTACAAAGTATTTACGAATTGTTAGTTACTTGATAGCTTTTAAATACATCTGGATATTGAAACCGTTATGAAAAATCGATGTATGCTTTAAAAATTAAAATAATAGTTTGGTCAGATCGCCGTGTTTTGTTTCTTTGTAAAAATTAAGTAAAAGACGTTATTTAACAAAATATATGAAACGATCTTGGGAGATCGATTTATTTTTTGCCGATTTCTTCCAGCATCGATTATTTTTATTTCGATTCGAAACGTTTCAAAAAACTTCTTTTTTTTCGATCTGGCATCTCTAAGTTTGTCATATGAAAATATTAACGGTACTTCTAAATTTGTATATTTATGAGCATTGAAAATTACTAGTTTCCAACTTGCAACTTAAGGAAAGTATGTAGGTAGGCATGAAGCCTGCATACATATCTCATAAGAGAAAATCGCATTACACTTATGCCTACGGTGACCATATTTATGGAAGCCGAATACGGGACAAAAAATAATTTTGCAAATTTTTTTCTCAACAGCCTACAGATCCTAAAGCCTTCTTCAATGATCCTAGATGTATTAGCCCTGAAACAACATCCTTATACTAACATCACAAATTTGTACGATATTTTTCTTGAAATTTTTACCTCGCAAAATTTGTTTCAAAAAATTCGTGAAATTTTAGTATAATCAAGCGACCAGTTCGACCATTTTTTTTATTCAATTGTAATGAGTAACAAAACTGCAAATCAAATTATTTTCTAGAAAATTTAATTAGAAAGTTTGCAATTGAATAGCTTTCATAGTCTTTTGCAGAAAGTTGGAAATTTGGTGTTATATGGTTTTTGTTAGGAAAAACACTTTTCTTTCATAAAATATATTATACACATTAAATAAACTATGGAAAAATAGCAAAACCTTGCTAAAATGTCGAGTCCTAATTTCTGTTTTGGTCACTGTATGTATTCCTCGATTCTAATCACACGCAATCTCATTAGAAAATAATAACTGTTTATGGAGAAAATTATGATCATATGCCAACATTACTTAAAACTCGTTCATAGGCAAGCCTTTTTAATGAGCTGTTAAGGCGTCGAAATACCGAATACGGGACAAATACAGGGCATTAAAAGAAATACAGAACATTTGGCGTCCCGTATAAAATAAATAAATTACCAGGACAATGGGTCAAAAACGAGGACTGTCCCGTATAATACAGTACGGATGGTCACCGTACTCATACCATACCGATGTCTCAGGTTTCGTTATGATGAAAACGGTGCTATGCTGATGATGATAACGATTACGATGCCTGGACGAATGAAAAGAAACACAGACATGGAAAACAAGACACTCCAAAGAGGCAAACAAAAATATCAAAAAAAGTTTCTATGTGAAGAACGGTCAATAAAAGAGTAAAATCCGAAGAAATACCGTCACATTGCTGAGTCATTTTAGTATGCCATCTTATCAGTTAGTAATGTAATTGTTAAGTTACGGATGTGATGTGGCAACATTATTGAGCTGGCCACAATTCTTGTCTGTTACTTCTTTGCTTGATTTAACTAAGGCAAACGGTCTGTCTGACTTGCTGCTTGTCCGCTGACTATTTCATAACGTTTTACATGACTGTCATTTAAAGCTGACAATGTATTTCGAAAATCACTGAAAATGTCAACTAAGTAGTTTGAGTAAAAATTAATTTCACCACACACAATTGTGCTAAGCAGGAAGGATATGAATGTGGAAATTTATTAAATATTGCATAAAAACGAATGGTGATAGATGAAAATGACATATGCCACAGGAAATTGCAAGTAATGAGTAGCAAACAAGTTGATACATGTACATATATGTATGTACTTGTCTGTTTGTGCTACATAACAGCGGAAGGAAAACTGGTTAACTCCCATGGGTNTACAGGAAATTGCAAGTAATGAGTAGCAAACAAGTTGATACATTTATGTACTTGGTTTGCTGTTTGTGCTACATAACAGCGGAAGGAAAACTGGTTAACTCCCATGGGTATGTTGGGAGTATGTGGAAGACCACACAGGAAGCGTTTGTCTGTAGTAAACAATCAATGTTAGTATATGCTACATACGGCTGGCAATGTGACTGACCCACTACTTTACAAAGCCAATAAAGCTTTAAATTTTAAAGTTTACACAACAGCAGCAATAAAGTTGAAGGACGAACAACTGCTTCTGGGTTTCTTGGCAACTTGTCAGGATCTCATTGCCTTCGACTCTATACACATTCTCGATTAAAACCCTTTACGTAAAACATTTTGCAAATGAAGATCATTTAAGGATACCTAAACAAGACATCAGACATCAGAAATGTTCATAGAGAAGCCGTCCAAGATCCCAATTGACCATATTTTGATTCCATACTTGGATTTAAAAACCTGTATGGTTTTTTCATACAAACTCGTTTAAAATCGGGAGCCTCAAGGGAGGACATAGTCAGGAAAAGATTGATGCTCTTCATGTTTACACGGACGGAGCGAAGCTCGACAAAAGCGTAGGTGGAGGGGTTTATTCGAAACAGTTAGGCATATTGTTCAGCTTCCGCCTTTCTCACTACTGCAGTGAATTTCAGGCGGAACTGATGGCTATCTTAAAGGCCGAATCACTGGTACAGTACGATACGATTCCTACTCATGATATCTACATTTTCAGTGGCAGCCAGGCAACTATTAAATCTCTGGGAAATATGTCGCGACTTCAAAAGTAGTTGCTCAATGCCGCCGATATCTCAACGAGATGGCTGATACATTCAGCACACACATTGTCTGTTGTACCTGCTAATTGCGACAATCATATATAATATATGAGAGATATAAGGTATAATCTCGGCATCCGTCTTCGAACATGCAAATTTATATTGAATGAAAAATTCATGGAAGTTGTCAATGAAAAATGGCGAGTGGAAACGATCTGTCATATTGCAAAAACACTCAGGGCCAGCCACAGACACCCAACGCACCAAGTCTCACTGGAGTTCTCACCGAACATTGTGTGATTGCATCACATGTAGCTAGACTGGATGAAGACGAAGAAGAAACTATCCACATTTTCTCTGCTATTACCGGCGCTATCGAAACGGAGAACTAATGTTCTTCAACGATCTCGATGACCTCAAAGCGATGAACGTTAGAAGCCTATGCACTTTTTTGCTAAGCACCAAATGGTTAACAGGGGAACAGGGATAAATAAAAACCTGATGCGGTATCACAAAGGACCCTGAGTCTAAGTGCGTCCTACTTAGGACTGCCGCCCAAACTAACCTAACCTCACTCAGAAGTCTATAGGCCTCGGAATGGCCTTAGATAATCTCAATCTAATGCATCAAATATTTTCGAAGCGAATCTACTTGGCTAATTAGTCGTGTATGTATAATTAGCCCAATCATGAAAGCTGGTCAAAAATGAAGTACCCTGGTACGATTTTTCAAAGCTAGCTGGACAATGAATGACGGAAATTCTTTCCAAACTGCATCAACTTCTAACTCTGGCGGAAGGATCAACCAATACTCGTCGTAGATGGTTTAGAGATCTGGCGAAAACTATGTACCTTTTATGATCCATGAAACACTTCTAGCGCTGCAGGTTCATGTCTTAATTATCCCTTTTGATCTTTAGATAAATTATTAAACTATCCAACATCAATATTTCGGAAAAATCATAACTTACCGAGTTTTACCTCTGGCTTAACTGCTCTTAAGAAAGAAGAAGAGAAAACACAGTGGGCTTTAAAAATTCGCCGGTGGCTTTC
>NW_016181371.1:0-6314 GCF_001687245.7 Rhagoletis zephyria | reverse complement strand
ATTTGGGCCCACTTTTATGTACTACATATTTATACCCTTTTTGTTGAATGTTTTATTGTTTTATAAAGAAATACAATTTATTAAGGCGACTTCATATAATAAGGTGACAGCAAAAGTTCAAAAACAAAAATTCCACTAACAAGTTTTACCCATAATGACAGTAAGAATTACAACAAATACATCATTTTGACATTAAAAATCCCCAAGGCGAAAATTCAGCTGCTTTGGTAACACCATCTTACCTGCATTAGCTTTCATTTATGCTAAATGAGTAAAAACTATATAATAATGTTTCTTTNCCAATATTAATTTTTTCGAAGCCCGTGCACTGCTCCCTAGAATATAATGTATATAAGTATTTCCTTGTTACCTTCATTGTAGTAAAAATATTTCAATAGCGCAATGGAAAGGAGGTCTAAAATATGCAGATGAAGATGAAGATGAAGATGAAGATGAAGATGAAGATGAAGATGAAGATGAAGATGAAGATGAAGATGAAGATGAAGATGAAGATGAAGATGAAGATGAAAAGTGTTACATATTTATATAATTTCATACTTCTAAATAAGTATATGGAATCCGGAACGCTGTTCAAAGAGAAATCTCTCCATAAATACGAGTTTTGCAAGTAATATAACTACAGTTACTGTACCGCGGTATTATCATACAAGGAAATTCTTTGTATAGGGTGGCTCCGCACTGTTACATAGTTTTTTTTTGAAAAGTAAAAGTAGATAGATTTTGCGAAAAATATATTTTATTGTTAATTTTCCACAAATTTTACTTTAAGTACAATCCGAAAATTTCTTAGTGGGTAAAAAAATGTCCATTAAAAATGCATGCGTTGTTTCGCCAAAAGTAGATTTTACTCTGTTCTTCTAACTTTCTTTGCTATTAAAGTTCATGCATATGTAAAAACATACATACATACTTCAGTGTGATATGAAAGTTTTATTAAGTAACTCAAAGTAAAGTTTCTGTGTCTTAATTAAGTTGGAATATGCACATAAATCCCTTACATAAAGACTAAAATATGTGCACCTGTGTGTGCCTCTTTAATTTCCCTTACACTATGAAATGCAATATAAACACACTATGCAGGCGTTGATACACTTATGCGACCATACATAAAACATGCACGGGTTTGTGCAATTTATGCAAGTGCTGCAAATGTAGGTATATATAATATGTATACCTACACTTGCATACATACATATGCATCTATACATATATACATTTTGTGGCTTCAATGGTTTGTTTTCAAATTAGCTTTTTTTCTACCCTCTTCTATCGTTTCTTTTATTTGTTCTGTGTATTAATGTTATTCTGGCTCTTTGCGTGCACTTGGTAATTTTTGTTGGCTTTATATTACTCTAGCTCAGCATAGTATGTAGAATTTGATGAAATTCTCAAATATTCCAAATACCTACATATAATATGATACACTCATAGCTACATACATAACTCCGTATGAATGTATATATGCGCTTTGACATGGTAAGCAAGTTATTTGAAGCTTTTGGTTATGTGTGTACGTTAGGGTGGTCCCAAAGTGCATGTGAAAAAAACAAAGCCCAAATTTCAATGCTCACGCACCCTAGGATTGTTCTATACCGAAAAAATATAGGCCCCCCTTGTTTTTTTTTGGCTCAAAATGCCAAAAAATATTTCTATGCCTTTTATATAGGAAAAAGCTATTATTCGTAGAAATTGTATAGAATTCTTGAAAATCAATATTTTTTGATCGGAAAAATCAGTTTCTCTTCAGGACACTTCCAGTATCTAATAATACCCAATTATTTATCTAATCATTTTTTAATACTAACGATTTTTTATGGGTCTCCCGTAGCATATTTTTAATTTTTTTGGTGACCTGTAACTAGTAGTTACTATTAAGAAATGCTTAAATAAAATATTTAGTATTTAGTATCATTCCCATCGAAAAGTATAGGTGTTCAAGAAATTTATGCCATTTCCAGGAAAAATTGTTTTTTATAATGGAAAACTTTGAGCGTTTTGAGCGAACACTAAATATTTTGTGATTAAAAAAAAAACAGCGGTATACATTTTTCGGTATAGAAAAATTCTAGGATGTGCGTTCATTAAAATTCCGACTTGATATTTTTTTGGAACACCCTAATATGCCCGCATATGAATATAATCATATAACCCCTACTTATTACATTTCTTATGGTCTTTTAACAACTTTTAGTGAACACGACAAATTACTTACAGGAGTATCTACAGTTATTTTTTCCTCACGAAATTTTGAGATAATTGATAAATTTAAGGACAATAAGAAAAGGAGGATATATACATACATACATATCGTCACCTGAAATGCAAAATAACGTAACAACATCGTCACCGAAATACAAAAAGTCGACACTTATAAAAAATTCAAAATTCACATTTTGGTTGCTATGATGGATTTCATAAATTACAATTCCCCATATCGTTTTATGAAAAAAAAAGAAAATTAGTCACGACTTTTTGCATTTCAGTGACGATGTTGTTACGTTATTTTGCATTTCAGGTGACGATATGTACATGAGTAATATACATATATACGGCCACGGAAAAATGGGTTCATGTTTTGATCATGTATGTAGTTACATACATATTCTTGGTGATTTATATTGAGTGACCAACTCAGTGGGAGGAGAGGACAGGATTGTTTCTTGATGTTGGACTAACTGCGCGTTGTAGCAGCAATTTGAGCGAAACACCATTCTCCCAATTGTGGAATCCTAAAATAAAAATGGCAAGTAACAAGTTTTGGCTCTTTTTATTTTATTTATTTAGTATTTAATATTTCCTTTTATTTAAGCATAGCTGGTTATCTAACGAAAACCACTTAAGTCGGAATTTCAAACATTGCACAAAAATTGGGAAAATTCGACAAACTTCCACCAACACTTCGAGTTTTTTAATTCGATTTCTTAGAAATATTTTGGATATGCAATTTTATAGCCTAATAAATTTTAGTATAATAAAGCGCAAGTTGGACCTGCCGTTGATTTTTTGTAATTTTTTTGTTGAAGGTGTTGTAAATTTTCTCCATATAAAAATTGTGGAAAATGCTTTGTATGAAAAAAATGCGCAAAAAAATATCCAAAAATTAACGATATTTTGTAGCCACCTCAAACTGGCGCTATAAAATATTAATGGCTTTCAAAACTACACACCAAAATCTTTCTGATTAAAAAGTTCAAACACTTTATGCAATTTTGTTGAAATTCGTAGATTTTTTGCCAACTTTTGTACACTTTAAACGTCCAATACACATTAAATTAATGATTTTAAAATGTATTCTGTTGTGATATTTAATATTAATATTATGTTGGTATCAGCTAATCTTTTAGCCCATTTTATGTACAAAGAACATTTGGGCGTTCCCTAGGTCTCAAGTCTGGGATTAGCCCGAATGCTCTGTGGTGCGACAGAGGAATGGGACCAAACAGATTTTAACCTGGTACCAACTTTGTATCCCCTAAAGATAAAGGAACCTTTCGGATGTATTCAGGACCATGTAGATACAAAACAATATTAAAACAAATACAGTCAAAAAGATAAACAAAAAAAATTTTACCGTAATTATTTTTACAACGTTTTCAAAATATAGTGAACCAAATTTGTTAGTAAGTATTTGCTATATACTTAGACAACCATACGAGAGAACAATTTGGAGCAACTGTCTTCTAATAGAGGCCAAGCATTTACTAGCCCAAACAAAAAGTGCGTTAGTTATTGAGGACAGTGCATGTTAGTCCTCGATATGTATACTATTTTATTTAAAAATAAATTCCAATATTTTAGGAAACCTTCCTACAGCTTTCAGTTAAGTAACTTCCACATCAGATTTTAAGCATTTTCTTCAAGTCGCGCTGAAAACTAAAGCGAAGAAATTTGTAAATTTTTAAAACATGCGCTTTTTTCTTTCGCCTTGACTAAATGCAGGTTTCCCGGTAGATACAATACGCCTTCATATACATATTGTATGTACATATGTGTCCACATGTTCGCATTCCCGCGTTTTTTTTTTTCAATCACATGTTAACGCAGTTTTGGCCGACAGCCAAATTAAATTCTGGTCACCTCAAACCCAACCATTTTTGGAAAGAGAAAAATGCTATGGGCGTTCGTATGCAAATACTGGCGTATCCTTTTTTTTTCGTTGTAGCAGTCAAATGCGGCCCATAGCTCTACATGCCTTTAGTAAAAGTACCGCATTGTTACGAATTATATGTGAAAGCAAAAAATTTGGAATATATGTATGTACGTACGAAAGAACAGCGCGAACGCTATATGCCTATGCTACGCTCACATAATCACACACAAACGCCACATTAATGTGATGTTTTATTTGAACGCATATGTGGCATTGTTCGGCTGCACTTTATGTGCGTGAAACGATGTTTTTTGTTGTTGTTATAGTCCTGTAGGCTATGCTAGTACTTGAAGGTGGCTTGAAATGCAAAACGTTCAATTACACTTAACCATTTTGTATTTTTAACTTTTTATATACATACATATTTATGTGGATACATATACAGTGCCGGCCACTTGAATAGCGATCTCTTTGGATGCTAAGTTTGGACAGTTTCCCTTTTGTTTATTTGATTGTGATTAACCTTTTATAAAAATATTACATATTGTACAACAAAGGCCTTATAAGTTTCCAACTTAAAAAAAAAAAAATTGAGTATTTTGAATCCAAATTTCAAGGAGGAATGTTTGTTAAAATTTTTTTGTGTTTTTATGAGCATCCCAGTAGGGCGCTATTCAAGTGGCCGCCACTGTATACTCGTATATAACTATATATATATTTCTTTTTTCAATCTACAAGTATGTTGCGCTGCAAAGCCATTCAGTTCAATCGACTGTCGGTGGAAAATGTTTTTTTTTATGACCTTTCAGTCACATTTCCTGCCACAATGTTTTCCACATAGAATGTTGATGAAATTTAATTTTGTTTGGTGGTCAACAAGCGATTGTGGTTTGGCATAGAAATAGAAAATGCAATTTGCGAAAATGCCGATGAATAAAGCTTTTCAACAGAGAGAAAAAAAATATTACAGTTTAAATTCGTATAACTACATACATATCTATGTTTGTATGTGCATATGTATGTATTGAAATATTTATAGGCNAAGATGCACCAATGGAAAGATCCTTCAATTCGGTACAAATTGGTGGAAAAGTAAAGGTAGGTACCCACGAACACATGCATAATCGGTGTAGCTTTTCAAAGAAGAGAGACAAATTTTGAACTTTTTTGGGTTCGACCCAAACAGATAAAGGGTTGTACCGCAAAATAACAAAAAGTGAAACTTAGCGGACCTAAATATATCTATTTATATATTTCTGTGTAATTGACAATTTGTCAATTGATTAAGTAGAAATGAAATAATTTATCCTAAATCAAGAAACTATTGAAGCAAAAAAGATTTGTCATTTAAAGGTACGCAACCGTTTATTTTAAAATTTGGTTCACTATAGCATCATTTTTTCGGTATCTGCACCAGGGACCAATCTACTAAATTAAACAAAATATTGGCATTAAAGTGTAGTGACATATACCATGCACTACATACGTTCACCATAAGGCGGTCTTTCACCTCTCAATCAGTGTTGCTCACGTCACAACTCATTAGAACGCCAGTAGTATCAGCTTTTACTTGTTGCTAATGAATTTTACTGGGCGATTCTGCATAATTCAGTTGCCAGTCTTTTATAAAACAACTAAGAGACAGGTGGTTAGATACTTATTTTGAAAGATTTTGGTGATTCTGGCACGAAAGTCTTACAAAAAAAGGTCCCTTGCAAACTTTCATGGTGAAAAGACAGAGAACACTTGTATATCATTTTGCTCACGTTGCTCCAACAGTCGCATTGGCTGAGTGAGAAGAACACTGTGTTGCCATTTGAGAGATCCGAAATTCAAATACTCGGCAGCGGAATGTTTTTTTTATTTACATTTTTTTTAACTATAATTTTCTAAAAAATTTTAGATTTTATTATTTCAAAAAGAAAAATATATATTACTTTAATTACATGTAATTTTATGAAACCTATTTATTTTGTTTTTTTTCTTTTCAGCTTTGTTTTTTTTTATTGATTACTAGACTTTTTGATTAAAAAAAACATTTTTTTTAATTTCATTTAATTTTTAGAAACTTTATATTTTTTTTAATTTTTATGTTTTGCTATTTATGGCCTTATAATTATATGCAACAATTTTATTGAGCTTGAGGCCGTTAATAAAAAAAAAATTGTGAAAAAACCACAACATTTTACACATGGTAGAAGTT
>NW_016181370.1:0-6314 GCF_001687245.7 Rhagoletis zephyria | reverse complement strand
TTTTAGAAACAGTATTTTGAATGTACTTCATTGAATTATTAGAACGCGGTCTATCGCCTCCTGCTAGTCTGTGTCGCGACGACAAGCGATCCCGTTGTAGAAGATTACAGATTTCCCACGTGACCGCCTTGCTAGCTTCAACTAAAAAGAAAAGAAAGCTGGTGGTATGTGATTTCCTGTAGAATGTTAAGTGCCTAATCCGAATCCATGTCCGGTTTTTGAAATATTTTTTCACGGAAAACTAATCCAAATAAATATCGTTACCTAAATATAAATCTTCAATAAGGCATCTACCAACTTGTTTACGCAGCTGAATTTCGATAGAAAATGAGTTAGGTTATATCTACATTAAGTTAACGATTGAAACCAGTTTTCTTATAATCGGTTTCATGCGCCCGGTACATGTATTATTGTGAATGGCTTTGTTTTTTACTCAGATTTTAATTTGAACCAACACAAACTAATAGTGGCGTAACTAGTTATATCATCTGAGGCCCGTGGTAAATGGGGCCCTCCCAGTAAAAATTGTCACGTTGTAATTTAACTTTAATAAACCACTTAAGTAGGTAACCTACACTATTAACATTAATGTATGCATTTGTAATGAAATAACAATTTAATTTTGATAAGGTATTTATTAATAAAATTTCTTTTCTTCGAGNTTGTCACGTTGTAATTTAACTTTAATAAACCACTTAAGTAGGTAACCTACGCTATTAACAATAATGTGTGCATTTTAGTTAAATATCTAATAAATATTATTTTCAAGAACATGGGTTTATACATACACATTTGTAATGAAATAACAATTTAATTTTGATAAGGTATTTATTAATAAAATTTCTTTTCTTCGAACATTAATGCAGTAGATACTTGAGGAAAGCAAGACGACATAAATTAAAGTATATGTATATGGGCATTTCCAACGGTCGCGAACCGTACGTTCGTACGCTTTTGAAGTTCAAAGAAAAAGGAAAACATGAATTTTAATTTTTTTTTTTATATATTTCGATAGTATTTTGGTAGGTATGCATATCTTTGGTGCAACAAACGTGCGGTCGTTAACGCACGAATAATAATGGAAGTCGCAGGGATCGAACATAACAGTTATTGATGAAAACTGTCAAGGAAAAATTCTACAACTAAGTAATGCATACCAATCGATTTCTTTTTTCACCGAGACTCAAATTCGAAAATAAATTTGTATTTATGTATAACTTAAATAAATAGCAAGTATTTTTGATTTTTATATTACAAATCCAAAACAACAATTAATATTTTTTTATTATTTATATATATTATACATTTTAGAGAACAATTATTGAAGCNATTAAAGTATATGTATATGGGCATTTCCAACGGTCGCGAACCGTACGTTCGTACGCTTTTGAAGTTCAAAGAAAAAGGAAAACATGAATTTTAATTTTTTTTTTTATATATTTCGATAGTATTTTGGTAGGTATGCATATCTTTGTTGCAACAAACGTGCGGTCGTTAACGCACGAATAATAATGGAAGTCGCAGGGNTTTTTTTTTTATATATTTCGATAGTATTTTGGTAGGTATGCATATCTTTGGTGCAACAAACGTGCGGTCGTTAACGCACGAATAATAATGGAAGTCGCAGGAATCGAACATAACAGTTATTGATGAAAACTGTCAAGGAAAAATTCTACAACTAAGTAATGCATACCAATCGATTTCTTTTTTCACCGAGACTCAAATTCGAAAATAAATTTGTATTTATGTATAACTTAAATAAATAGCAAGTATTTTTGATTTTTATATTACAAATCCAAAACAACAATTAATATTTTTTTATTATTTATATATATTATACATTTTAGAGAACAATTATTGAAGCCTTTTATTTATAAAAGTCATCAATAAAAATTAGTCAGTGACTTTTACTTTCAAAAGTCATTAATAAAAATTAATCACCGACTTTTATTTTTTAAATCATTCGTATAAAAGTCATTAAAATTTTCTCAGTTNCGATTTCTTTTTTCACCGAGACTCAAATTCGAAAATAAATTTGTATTTATATATAACTTAAATAAATAGCAAGTATTTTTGATTTTTATATTACAAATCCAAAACAGCAATTAATATTTTTTTATTATTTATATATATTATACATTTTAGATAACAATTATTGAAGCCTTTTATTTATAAAAGTCATCAACAAATATTAGTCAGTGACTTTTACTTTCAAAAGTCATTAATAAAAATCAAAAGAAGGTGTTGGAAAACAAAAGTTTACTACGACTTATACACATGAGTTTAAAAAGTATGAATTAAAAAATAAAGATCAGTGTCTGATTTTTATTTATGACTTTTGTAAATAAAAGTCTTCAAACGCTGTTATCTGAGACATATACATAATTTAATAATCAAAAATAACTGTTATTTGCTATTATTTTGATAAAAATTAAAAATAATTGTTATTTTGGATTTATAAAATAAAATTCCGAAATAACGGTTACTTAAGGAGTAATTAAATAAAAGTCAAAAAGCAATTGTTAAAGAGCGATTTTTTTAATAAAAGTTGTAACCGTTACGATCCCCTGTTCTCAAACGATTAATTTTATATTAAAGCGGAATAAAGGTTCTTCCTCTTAACTAATTGAACGCGTTGAAATATCTCCATTAGTTTTTT
Source organism: Rhagoletis zephyria (assembly GCF_001687245.7). NCBI lineage: Eukaryota > Metazoa > Arthropoda > Insecta > Diptera > Tephritidae > Rhagoletis > Rhagoletis zephyria. The sequence goes on along the minus strand of NW_016181370.1, from coordinate 3,655 downwards.
TTTTTATTTATAAACTTAAGTACCGGTCCTGAACATATGATTTTTCCATCATTATTTATACCTTTCATGAACGTGAAATGGTATTATGAATTTGGTCCGATGTCTGTAAGTACCAGAAGAAGAAGATATAAACACACATAAATGTTTGCCAAAAATGATCAGAACGTCGAGCTGAGTCGATTTAGCCAAGTCCAACTGCCTCTCTGTCTGTGAGTGTATTTTTATAATGTATTAATCATTTGCCGGAACCGTCAAAGTCCGTCCTATCGGACCTATAACTTATAGCTCCTATGCAACTGATTGTTCATTTTAGTTCTCGGCCCTGGTTGACCATTCTGTCGAAATGCTCACATGGTCTTTAGGTGGGTCCCACTTTAATTGATTAAGTACTTAGTTTTGTTAAAAATGTTAGGATATTTCTGAGCTCGCGGTCACTTGACGGTTTACCAATGGGCGCGTTCATAAGACGTAGCTGTTTAGCTCAACTGATACGAAACTGCTGGCAACTGTGGAACCAACAATTACGTCTTAGAAACGGATTGATGAATATGCTGCCAAATAAACAGCTGATAAATGTAAACAAATGGATTAGCAATAAATAGAGGTAGTTGCGCCGATTGGATTTAGAATTCAAATCGTTCAATGTTATAATGAATTAAACAGTGTATTATAAACATATATTTAGAAACGTAGTATTATTATAAAATATTTTAGTTACTTTATCACATCATTAATATAAAATAGAATAAATTTATTTGCAACTGCCACCTAACAAAGCGGCGCTAAATTTAATATAAGCGGCGTAAGTTTTTTCGATCAGTTGTTTAAAATTTTCCGCTGGACAAAATGGCGGAAAGTTGCCAAATGTTGAGCTGAACGGAGCTACTCAACTGTGCGTTTCTAAGGCAAATAGCCAACGGTTAGGCAACAGCTACGTCTTATGAACGCGCCCAATGTTTCGCCCTCTTATTTGTGTCTCTCTTTATTATTTTTCACAGACACTAGAATAACTAATTTTTTGTTTTTTAAGTTAAAAACGTTACAGCACCTTTACACATTTCGTTTGCCTAAACCTCTCGTTCTGGCATTATCTCTGGTATTTTCTGCCAAAACCGATTTCTTCTAGTAAAGGAGTCGATCACACCGCATATGCACTTACCCTACTATTTCAGTTTTTAGTTGCTTGGTCTTATGCAAAATGCTACCAGATCATCCGAGGCGGTTGCTGCTTAAACAAAAATATAGCGCAAAATCCGAGAAGCGACTCTAAGGCTGTGATTGAACAAGTTTTAATTAGTCCTGTGACCGAGAGCAAAGCGGGCCTTTAATAGATATTAGTTAAAAAAAATCTAAGTATGCAGCTTTGTAGCCCATTCAATTCTAGTATATAAAAATGCAAACTGCAAGAAGTTAGAAGTTCGCGTTGGTTTTTTGTAGTTTTTTTGCCGGCGGCGTTATTATTTTTATTCATAAAAAAAAAATCGAACTGTGTATAGAAGAAAATGCGTGACACCGTCAGCAAAAACACTGTCAAAAATCAACGGTATTTTGTAAACACTACAAACTAGAATTCAGAATTCAGATCACATGTATAATCGAAATAAGTCTTATAGATGCCCACATAACTCAGTGGGCTTTACCAAGCGTTTTGTCTAAATGCAAATCCCATCTTAGTTGCTTATCACGGGTAATTCAATAGGGGTATTCTCTGAGTCTTGCAAAGCCCTTGCATGGTGCACAGATTGCACGGATTGCACGGTAAAAACCGGTTTTCGTATGGGACAGCTTTGCAAACCGTGCAATCCGTGCACCGTGCAAGGGCTTTGCAAGACTCAGAGAATACCCCTAATGTTATTTGACTTCTTCAGAGCATTCAAGCACTGCAGTATACACGCACTGTAGGTACAGTAGACTGACCCAAAAAACCAAAATTCTTTTTTTTTTAACGCATACTCCCTCATTATATTGGTTTTGACTTAAAAACAGTCCAAATAAAATTTTACATAATTCAGACCACGGCACAAGTGCCGACTTGCATTTTGAAAAATCTTAGTTTAATTTAAATCTGCAATGCCTGCGTAGCATCTAGGGGCTGCAGGCAAGGACGTAACCAGGATCTGATGTAAGAGGGGTGGAGGGGAGCAAAACGAAATATACTTATTAATTTTTTTGATATTTTTTATTTAATCGTTTTTACGCTAATAATGATTTTCAGCAAACTTTTCGATTGTTTCCTCCAGAATCAACTCGCGGTTTTCGGTAACGATTTTTCTATGGACGGCATAGTCCAGAAAGCCTTTCTTCTCCTGTTGTGCTTCGAGGTTTCTACTCTGCGAAGTGTACTAAACGATCGCTCCACAGTCACTGTAGTGCATGGAAAAGTACTCAAAATGGAAATACCCCTATTTATTTAATGCCGTTATATATTCGTTTTCTTCTTTAAATAAATCTACAACTTCAACATATTTCAAATCTTCTTCGGACAAGTTATTTTTCTTCCATAAATTGTACCAAAGAATGAGTTCACTTCCCATACCTAGATTATAGATCTGTTGAAAATGCTTCGAGTTCTTTTGTACCTTTTAACTGAAACATTTAATCGAATCCAATTGGTGCAATCAATATGCTCATCAACGGCGATGAGGTCTATAGTGAATATTTAGTAATTGTCATCAAAGCAATGATGAACATCGGCCTTTCTTGTGGAAAAGTTTGCCCGAATTGACAACTTTTTTAAAGCTTCCAGAACTTCAAGAAAATTTTCTGAAAATTCCCTGATTGCGTTATATTTTTCCGGCCATCCTGTATCACACGAACGTGATATATCAGGAGCATAATTATTGCATGTCATTGATTCGCGAAAAAAGTGTATCACATCATTTAGGGTAGAAATAGTACTTCTTATTTCTGGAACCTCGTTTAAGTCATTCACAACAAGATTTAACGGAAGAGGAAGTGTTTTTCTCGTTGGGTTTTTCCATCCTGTTTATGAATGAGAATGGTAAGAGAAACGCAAATGGATGTTACATCCAATTCTGTACCAATTCAATGCTTAACGCTGTGCTTACTTCATTGTCTCAACGATGAAAAACGCAGACCTTATGTGGAAATTGCGAGTATAAATAATTACGAATTCTATTACGCATACAATTTAGTATTTTTGATTTATTGATTTTTGAAATTTTCTCCTTCCCTTTGTAGCTGTATGGGGGCGAGGCAGCTTCCCCCCTGTCCCTACCTGGCTACGCCCTTGCCTGCAGGCATATCGTACATGACAACTCCATTTGGCCATGCTGCCTTGAAGAGGATGAGACCCTGCACCATCATTATTTGCTACGTTGAAGGGTTGAAAGCCCCATACCGAATACTTAGGGAACTTATGTACCTGGCACGACAGAAGTCAGCCGATCTTTTTCCACGCAAGTACCTGCGAAATGCGCTTGAAGAAAGTAGTCTCACAGTTGTGTATATTGAAGATGTCATCTTGTCTGCTTAGGATTTCTACACTCCGAGAAAGCTCGTTCGATGAGATGTTCATCACCGACTAATATGTCAAACATATACCAATTCAGACCGTAAATAAGTTTTTCCATTATATTTGTCTGAGAGGTTAAAAACTAAATTGCCCACATCTACATAAACTCTTTCCTTTTTT
>NW_016181369.1:0-6315 GCF_001687245.7 Rhagoletis zephyria | reverse complement strand
TATTGGATACGCAGCAAGGTTTGACAAGGAGAGAGCATTTCTAAAATTTCGTTTATTTCTTTTAGTCACTACTTCATACAAACTTTGCTTATGCTTTTCGTTTTTAGTTTTCATTTTGGAAATTTGGCACTTTACACAAGCAAAGTATTTGCATGCGATAAGCTGGCGATAAGCCGCAGGTAAAATTTTAATACCTTTAAACAAAACACTAATCACTGAAAGTATTTGCTTCTCAAGTACACATCGATATGATTGGATTTACTTTCTTTTAAACGCACACAACTGTTTGAAGATTCGTTTTTTGTTATTCGTTATAAATAGTTTTCACGATGCTGTTTCCAAGTAAATTAACGGGCTTAAAAATTAATTTTTATTCACAAATTTGTAACGGAATGACGTTAAATAATGTTGTCAAAGTTGCGAAATAATATTAGTTTATAGAGAGCATATTTTTAATGAATTTTCAGCTGGCATACAGCAGTTAAGACCATGTTGTTAACAATATTTTCTCGGCAACAATGTTGCTTGGAGCCGACGTTGTTAGATTATTAGTATTTCTTGCAAAATAACGCTATCAAGATTTGAAAAAATTTAAATATAAATCCTTCGCAACATTTCCGTGAAAACTAAATATTGCGCAGCAAATGTTAGTTTGGGCGACATGGTGCCGGAAATTATAATTCGGTTTAAATTTTTCGTGGTCGTAGTTTTTATATATTCATGCTGCACACAATTACGGCCAAAATATAGTACGAAATAAATGTTGCGTAACAATAGAGAAACATTTACAATGTCTCCAGCATATCGTCGGTGATAAATGACGTGTCATCTGTATCGCTTGTGTTAATCGTTCATCTTTTCAACGAACGGTAGACAGTTTTGTCATTACTTTATGAGTGTAACGATTTGCAGATGCATTCCGGTGCGGACAACAAACAAAGTAAGTGTCAAGGGTACTAATTGACATAGGCGCCTGTCACACCATCAATACGGATCGCGATCCAAATATACGGATCTTGATATTTATTGAAGGTGTAGCATTAAATATTGAAGGATCGTGAGACGGACAGTAAAATATCTAGGAATCCGGATCACGGAAGCGGATCGTGAAATAAATATTGAAGTTGTAGCATATTTAAAATGCGATCCATACATTTCGTGAGTATAACTTGTACTCTCATAATGCGAACATAGAAAACGTATTCGTTCTCGGCGCTGAAAACCTTTCAAAATAAATTTACGTTGCAAATTTTAAAAGAATTATATATAGTAATGCATTCCATAATCTAAAAATTATTGGTATAAAATAAAAATATTTTTTTTTTGCGCCATAATAAGCGTTCAGCACAAAAACTATGCAAATACTGACGCGACAAATATTGAATGTTTAGCACACACTCACAATTCATCAATATTTTAAGATCCATCAATCGCGACCCGTATTGATCGTGTAACAGGCGCCATATACCGTATTGCAGTATCACCGACAATATGCGATCTAATCGAAAAGTGCCTGTGGGTTTAATTTTGCTAGGATGCACATTTTGCTTGAATTGAATTTTGGAAATCGATTAGCGAGTTGTAAAAAACCGGCCAGAGAAAAAGTTTCGAAACTTCTAAGCTTCCCATTAACGTTACTACGCAGATAATTTGTTTCTCTGTTCTAATATTTACATCATGAAAACCTCTATTACTTAAGTATACATTACATATGTAAATCCTAAACTCGTATTGCAAACGAACACCCTCAAGTTGAAAATAACCACTTTATTCCCCTTGCTGTTGTTGCTGTCCCAGCTCGGCTAATGGCTGCTGATAGTTGCATACAATTTTGGCCGCATCATTCATCATTTTTGCTGTTGAACGCACCAAGAACATCAAATGGCATTCATCGTAGACAGTTAGCTCGACACGCGTGCGCACTAGACCGTGTAGAACCGTGGCACGTTCTAGATCCAACCAACGTTGCAACGCAAGTTCGCGTTCTTTAGTCGAACCAGAAAGCACCACATCTGATGGACCCCAAAGCACAAATTCCAGTACCGATTTGGATTTTGATAGCGATTCGGCGCGTTCTTGCAACAATATATCGGCAACAATGGGCGTAACCTTAGTTGGCGGCAGCAGTTCGGTGAGCGCGATGTGTGCGCATTTGCAGAGTGTACCCATGGGTTCGTCCTCGTCATTGTTGTTGCTTTAAATACAAAATTAATTCAGGCAAATGTTTACCAACATCAGTGCTCTACTAAAAATGTATTACTCACCCTTGTAACACGCAGAGACGTGCCTGCGCATCCTTATTCTCCACATCCTTGGATAGAACTACATTCGATAAGCTCAGCGGCATCTCTTCGATCGCTTTAGCCTGCAAATTCTTCATGCCATTCACCAGCTGCAGCATTATAAAAGCCACTTCACGTGTCATGACATCGTCGAATGCTGGCATGCCCAGCATTGTAGCGCTATCCCCGGCTGCCTCCAACGAACTGCTACCACACTTCTCTAACGAGGACTCCTCGTTCAAAGTGCTCAGATTTTGCACAGATACCACATTCCGTAAGGTATTTATGGTAGCGCTATCCTTCAATCCACTAGCAGCCAAATTCGGTATGGAACCACGGAAATTGAAGTTGCTTTTGTCCAACAGCTGCGATTTGCCTTTGAGTATGGCGCCGATCGATTGTAGCGTGTCCAATTGCAAGCGTGGCAGTACCGAAATCGTAGCCTGTAACAAGGTCACAGCTGTGGAGGGCATCAGTGGCAAGTGATAGCTGGGCACCAAATCACAGAATTCCGTAATTGGATTAAGTACACCACAGACGCCACCCGATAGCTGATTCAATTCACCGCCAACACCCGAAAGCTGATTACAGTCTGCCGAAAGCGCCAAGGTGACGGGCGCTGTGGTCCAGAGTGCCGCATGGAAGGCTTTCTTGCCGACAACAAATGCTTGCGCGCCATCCAGTATGGTGAAATCCTCAAAGCGTAAATTAATGGCGTTGGCTAGGGGACGCAGAGCGGGTGGAATGACGGGGGTCTGTTGGAGCTGTATATGGGAAGATCAGAATTACATGCGTATTTATAAACTGTATTGATTTCGGGCATTAAGACACATTGGGCGCTACACACCTGATCGAGCACCTGTGCTAAGGCTTCGTGATTTGCCACGACCACTGCGGTGTAATTGTCCTCTATGGTTTTGTGTACAACACTGCGACCTTTGCGCATGCGCAAACGATTTGTAGCCTTTGCACGATGTTTGATGGCCTGCAAAAGGTTTGAACAGTAGGATGTATAAGTACATTAATGTTTTATGTTTGTATATGGGACATTACATACAATATTTACACCTCAATATTTTTTTGTGGTGAAATATATTTTTTTACATTCGTTATCGAAAAAAAGAAGACACCTATTATTTTATTTCGTCATGAAAATTCGAAAATTTCGAAAAAAAAAATTCCCGAAATTTTGAACTCACGGAGATGTATCTTTTTTCAATTGTTTGGAGTTAGTAAACTATTTGTCGGAGAAAATCAATTAAGGTATAAAAATGTGCGTAATTGCCTCGGCTTTCCATGTGAGTCTGAGATAGATTAAAATAAAAAAAAAAATTGCATCAAAAAATCGATTTTTTTTTTTTAATTTTTTTATTAACTTCATCATGTTTGATTTAAATTTTTTTCAACCTGAATAGTTGTCAAACTTAATGGAGTAAGGTTAGTATAAACTTTATGTACGCAGGTATGAAAAAACTCGTAACTTCTACAGTTTTGGTGTTTCCATTCTCAAATTTTTACAGCGTACTCCCATAAAGTTTGAAAACTATTCAGGTTGAAAAAAAATAAAAAAATCATGTTTGAGTTAATAAAAAAAAAAATACAAAATAAAAAAATGCGATTTTTTAATGCAACAATTTTTTTTATCTATCTCACACTCTCATGGAAAGCCGAGGTAATTATGCACATTTTGATACCTTAACTGATTTTCTCCGACAAATAGGTTATTAACTGCAAACAATTAAAAAAATATACTTTCCGTGAGCTCAAAATTTCGGGATGTTTTTTTTCGGGATTTTCGAATATCATGACGAAATAAAAAACTGGGTGTCTTGAGGTGTAAATAAACAAGAGGTGAATAATTTAAACATAAAATAAGGAAAAGAAAGCCAGTTTTGCCAGGTGAAGTCTAATCACAAGGCATTGCTGCCTGCAATTAATATATGTATGTATGTATATAACTACATGCTTCGAGTATTAATCTATTCTCCAATTAAGCTTTCTTCAATATATCTACATATCGTCACCAGACACGAATAAAGGCGCGAGCTCAAAAGTTGACCGCGAAAAAAGATTCATAAAAAAAACTTCAACGAAGAAAGACTCCTAACATAGTGGTCGGCGAAGAAAGCCGCGTTAAAATATTTGACGGCGAAGAAAGACGGATAAACTATTTTCGCGGTCAACTATGTTTTCGGGTGCAACAGCATGTAAAGAGTTTTTTGGGAAATGATGCTGAAGTCACCGTGTTGGCCCGATGACCCCGAGCTCCTTTATCTTAAAAGGTCGATAGCCGTCGGTGTATCTGATAGTGAATGCCATAGGGAGGACAATCTTAACTCGATTAACTATATTAACTTTATACCATCTCAGCGTTGTTAGACAAACTCAGATGCGCTTAATTTGGATAGGTGTGTAGATTCAAGGCTATCGACAGTTGAGATAAATTAGCTCGGGCAAACAGTATGTCGTTTTGTTGAAGAGTCCTTACTGAGGGCTAGCAGTGGGGAGGCGAAAATAGTGGGCTGCTTATATAAAAGGTCTTTGGTCATCGCATCCCATTTTTACCTTCCTTTTATTAGTTCGGGATGTAACTATGTAATATTGATGCACCTTAAAGATACAGCGATTTCTATTCTCAAGTTACATACTTGATGACAGTATGAATGGCAATTATAATAGGGAGGTTCTAGTTTTTTAAACTATAATTTTATTAACGAGATGTTGAAGAACCCCATTTATATATCGAGCCGCTTGCTTCAAGACAGACGCTCGCTTGTAGCAGCACCTAATGGTGACCAAATGCTACAAGCTTCAGTACACCCTTAAACAGAACATGAAAGAGTGATTCCACCAAACCTTTGTATATTTCCGTCATCACTCCAGGATATACAATGGTTGGGGTTCGTCCCTACTCTGTTAACCTTTATCCTCTTTTTGTGGAGAATTATAATTGATCGGTACCTTATAGAAAGCATTTAGACCTGCTCACTGAGCATATTCCGTTTTGAGTTCTTCCTTGATTGTGCTAGGTCCGAGCTCAAGGAAGAGTTCAGGCACTATGGGAGACGAGGCGGGCCAGGGAGGACTTACCTCTAATGATGAACGGCTGTTTGGCTATATGGGGTGTCCACCCCCTGTAAAGTAGAGGGAAATGTTTTTTATCTTTTGGTGGTACTATCCACTTCCGGTTTCGTCAGGATGTGGGTTAAACTGAGCGGAAGTAACATTTTTTAAATGTGTGTCCTAGACATGTTTTTACCACAGATTTGATTTCTGCGGACAAAAATAAATTACTTTTGTCGAAAACTTTTTTTTTCAATGGACTTCCGGTTAAAAGAATGGACCTCCGGTCTGCTTAAGCCATTTTCGGTTGAAACCGGAAGTCGGTAATAGTGCCAAAAGATAGAGCAACCCTGACTTGGTGACTAATATCCTTTTTTATTTTTCAAGATAAATATTTTCGTCCATTGCGGAAGTCCAGACTTCTGAGAATAAAGGGTTCGAAAAAAGGTTAAGTAATATCTCTTATTAGGCGTTGATAAAAAATAAATCTAATCTGAAGTCGTTCACAACTCTTAGATATTAATGGTCTTCTGCAATAACGACACAACTTAAAATTTCATGTTTTTCAGTAGAGTCGATTTTCCACAGAAAATATGGTTATTAATCAACTTAAGCCGCTATGTAACTAAAAAACATGAAGTTTTAAATTGTGCCGGTAACGCAGGAGTCCATCGATATGTACTTAAATATAAATATTTTTTATCCCCAATATCATTACATTTCTATGTGTATATATCAAACTTTCACTTACCGATGGTATGCCCCATACACTGTCATTAATATCGGTAGCTACATCACCGCCTGCCTCGCTGCCATAATAACTGTACGGCGCATATATTTCGAATTCGCCCACCTCACTGCCACAATATGAAGCTGAAATAATGCGTGGAATGTTGGCTGCGCGGAAAGCGAAGGAAAATGAGGCAGTAAGTAGGCAGTTAAAATAACAGTAAACGTAAATATGTAAATT
>NW_016181368.1:2452-6315 GCF_001687245.7 Rhagoletis zephyria | reverse complement strand
ATATCTTATGAACTTTATTAAAAAGCTAATGACGTCACCATAAAGGTAATTAATTTGTTCTTCAGCTGATCTACATAATTTATAGCTTTTTGTATTTTTAAACCAAAACCACTAAAAAACGAACAAATATTATTTTTTCATGAAATAACCTTTTTTGAAAAAACTGCATAATTAATGGTAAAGAATTTTATATTATGTAGAAAGTACAAGTTATTATCTTTAATTCGATATTACATATTTTATAATGATGTACTTTTGGGTTTCAACAATTTAGTGATAATAAAAAATACAAATAAACCTCTTATATCTTCTTTTTTTAACCTGCGCCAAATAAATTTGGTATCGTTGAAATTTTATAGCTAAACGGTCGCTATTCTATACTTGTTCTAGAAAATTACGCAAACGAAGGTGACGCCAACGAATATTTAGTATGAAGAATTTTTGGTTTTACTACTAATATCACTAGAAACTATAGAGTAAGCAACATTCTGGACAAGTAAAGGAGCCGATTTTATGTGTGGGAGCGAGAAGACTGTTTTATTACAAAACCTTTGTATTATTGAATCATGATCACAGTGCATGTCGAAGACTGTCGTCATATTTTTGAGTCAGGCAATTGACAGTCCGTTTTCATCACTGATGTCAAATTTGAAGTGAAATTTTTGGCATAAGTCAACAATCCCAGCCGTTTAGCTATGTACAAACCAAAAATGATGGAACTCTTCATGCCCTATTATCTATTTTGTTCCTTGTTTACTTAAGATCTCACTTTAAAAAGCAAAATCATAAGTTGTCATTAAATATACGACATTTTTATTCGCTGTATAAACATTAACATACGTATAATTGCATAAGAATGTCACATGAAATATATGGAAATTTCTTTTGTTTTTGTAAAGCAAGAAAAATAAATAAAATCACATTTTTTCAATAGTGTTATTGAGCTTTGTACTACGATCGTTTATCAGGAAAATGAAAATCAAGTTATAGGTCCCAAAAAATTTGTTTCAAAATGCTGCATTTGCAACATTTTTGGATTTTTTGTTATTTTTTTATTTGAGATATTTTTTTGAAAAAAAACAAGACTTATTTTTATTTATTTGTGGTTGTGAAGCTAAGAAAAGCGATATGGATAGTTCATCACTTTAATATAAGTACAACTGAATCTCTTTTTCGAATTGTGTTATCATTCTTACAAACAAACTTTTAAATTTTCAGTAAATTTTTTTTTTTTGAAAATTCGAAAACGTTCGAATAAAATCGAATTGGCACTACCAAATTTCGAATCGAATAATCGAATGGTTGGGCAATGTTCGAAATTCGGAAAAAATCGAATTTCAACACCCGACTACCCATCCCTACTGCAAACTGATTTAAGAAATTTTTATGGAAGAAAATTACGTTTCCATTTCTTGTGCGTCAATATGTTATTTTAGAGTTATTCGGTGATGCCATTCTTAGGGCAAGTGTACTGCAGCAAGCTACTTACATTTCAAGCCACTTGAAAGCTTACTTGTATTCACTGGGTTTGGTTCGAAACAAGCAAGTAAATGCTTGGCTTGCTTGTTGGATTTCAACTCATACTCGTACTTGATTTACTTCAAACAAGCGAAACAACAACACACTAACACATAACAATAACCTATGGTTGTAACAAGCTGATTCACGGTTTGAAATATATACGTACATATGTATTTACAAGTGCTGCTGCTGTATTTAAACTTGTTCGATTCAAGCTACTACCGTTTTCTTTTACGTTCAAGCTATGAGTTGAATTGGCTTGTTTGAACCAAGTGTGAATCATACTTGCGCTTCTATTTTTTTAAATATCTTGAAAACGTAAATGAATCGGCTTGTGCAGTACACTTCTGAGGACTATGGTTTCAATATACAATATTGGGTTATATTCATAGTCAAAATAAAAACGACTCTGACATAAATTTCAATGCAATATCTGTGAAAAAGCTGCTACTTTAGAGTCGACTTTATTTCGACTATGAATATGCCCTATTCATATTTGCTTTTCGCCAGAAGTTTTCGAATATAACAATTTGTCATGTCTTTTTAAAATGTGGCTAAAAGTACATATATATTTCACCATATGTATGTATGTAGACATATAAGTATGTACACTCATTAATGAAAATTCTTTTATGAACTCGGCCTAGTATATTATCTTCCGTGTTTACACTTCAGCGTAACTGGCAGACCCATAAATTTCGTGTGTATGAAGAGACTTTTTGTGTTCACAAGTGCTTCAATTTCAGTGTGAATAAATACAATTTGGTAAACAATTGTTAAACTTTACAATATTTACATTTTTTTTAGGGGTCTGTTAGTACAAACGCACATAAAATACATATATATGTACATATGTACATATTTATATCAATTATATAAATAGGCAATCATGTTTCCTTTACACCCCTTTTACGGCTAAACTGTACTTCTAAGGTATAAACAATTATATATCATTAGAAAGGTATTTTGATGCTGATGTGCAGGCAATTTTTAAAATTTCAAATTAGTTTAAAATAGAGCGAAAAAATCAATTCAAAAGTCACACCAATACCAATGCCATACATGTACATGGTTGGGGCGGAAATGCCTCCTAAATGTATGCTTTAATATTGATAGTGAATTAAAGAAACGTGCTAATATTTAAAATATCTAAAAATTTAACTTTAACCTTCTAGAACCTCTTCATTTTTTTCTTGCGTCAAATCATTTTGGCATGGTTCAAATGAGCATAAAAAGTTCTATTGATCTGCATTTTTCGTTTTTGCATAGCTGAACGGTCGGCATTCTAGGTTTGTTCCCGGAAATGATGAATAACTTAAATCAAAAATGCACATATTTATGTGTTGTTTAGTATTTCCATTAAAACACCAAATATATTGCGAATTCGCATAGAATTAATAATACACATTTTACTTCTAATTGTATACTTTGCGTACTTTTTGTAGTACAATTCGACTACCGTTTTCGCAAACTGCGATCACATTCTTCCCCTTTCTCCTACTTCCAAAATACGAATCTAGATAAAGGAGTGTCAAATTTTACCTGTCACAAATTACACAACCTTGTATTATTGAATCATGCACTGTGATCATGTTTTTATGATGTATTTGACCACAAGTGAACAGCTGTTATTTAAGACAGTTTTTGATGCCAGTAATTTTCACATAATGAAAAGCAAGTGTTAGAAAAAGTTTTAATATCATAAAGCATCGTAAAATCTTATTTATTTTTATAAGCTTTTTTTATGAATTTATTTGTATAGCTGGGATGTGTAACTATTTAAATCAATAAGTACATTTCACACTGAGTTAATACTTGAACATTTATGGTGGCGTGCAATAATGGCAATGGAATTAATGTCACTGATATTAACACACAATTGAAAAGTAAATTAATGTCAATGGTATTAATACACAGGCCATATTTTCTATGACATAAACAAACTTTTATTTTGAGAATTTAGGTCTAAATAAAAAAAAAATCATTTTTATATCATTATATATTTCACTTTTAGATGATGAATCAATTCCAAAACGACTTAATGTCAATAGGCATTATTTCATTTTTGGCCTGTGTATTAATGTCATTGACATTATAGCACGTCACCACATTTATTGAAGTTCAATTGTTCCATTTTCTTGTATACTTTTAATTCAATCGCTGCATCGAAAATTTTATTTTTATACCCGAGCGCACTTGTGCACAAGGGTATATTAATTTTGTTCACATAATGGTTGTTTGTAACAGCCAAAACGAATCGAGATAGATATAGACAAATGTATACATAAATGCTCAGAATGAATAGAGAAATCGATTAAGCCATGTCTGTCTGTCCGTCCGTC
>NW_016181368.1:0-2408 GCF_001687245.7 Rhagoletis zephyria | reverse complement strand
TAACCACGCCTACTTCCCATATAACGGTAATTTCCAGAAATACGAAAACTGCGATATTTTAGTAACTTCTGAATATTATTCACTCAAAATTGATATTTATAATAATTTGTAGACGAAAAATAAGAATATTATAAATTTTTGGAAAATGGGCGTAGCCACGCCCACTTATGGTTACATGTGTATATCTTGGTAACCGCTGCACCAATTTCTTCCAAACTTGGCACAGTTGTTGGTCTTGATACAGTATACTAAATCGGAAAAAATTTAAAAAATCGGACAATAACCACGCCCACATCCCATATAACGGTAATTTTCGGAAATACGAAAACTGCGATATTTTAGTAACTACTGAAGATTATTCACTCAAAATTGATATTTACAACAATTTTTAGACGAAAAATAAGAATATTATAAATTTTTGGAAAATGGGCGTAGCCACGCCCACTTATGGTTACATGTGTATATCTTGGTAACCGCTGCACCAATTTCTTCCAAACTTGGCACAGTTGTTGGCCTTGGTACAGCATACCAAATGGCCGAAAATTTTTCAAGTCGGACAATAACCACGCCCACATTCCATATAAGGGTTATTTAGAGAAATACGAAATCTTGGATAAATCAGTAAATATTAAAGCAAATTTTTTCAAAATTGACGCTTGCAACAATTCTTTACCAAGAAATACGTTTATGGTGAAAAGTTGCTAATTAAGGCATGTTCTTGCTTTATTTCTCCCGTTTATACTGAAATACAAACAAAACAAGCAGAAACATGAATTTGTAATACTACGTTTCCATGTAATTCGCCCTCCCATTCGTCATTCGCCATCCAATTACCCTTCGAATTACGTAAATCGCCATACAATATTTTGAAATTGAATTACCTCATTTATAGGTAAGTCAGATCGAATCACCATGCGAATGGCGAACGAATCGGTGCCTTCTCTAATATTTATCGGAAATAAATCGAAGTTTGCGCCGGCCTGGTCGCATTTGCTGGCACTTTTTCTAGTTGCTGGAAAATTAATTAATAAAATATTCTCTATATAAATTAAAATCTTTGATGAACTAGATTTTTGCTCCGTCTTCGATATTTTCAGTACACAAAAATAATAATATATAGCGAAGAACAAGAACAAGAAGTGGAGCTGCCAAACGAATTACTAATGTGTGTCGTGGAAACAGGGTGATTCACGAATTACTTAGCGAATTACGTGTCGAGGAAAGATCATATTAAAATGAAAGTTTGAAAGTTTTTTTTACGAGACTAAAAACTACAGTTATGCAATTGAAATTGAAAATATGTATGTGCTTCTGTGTACGAATGGTATTCTGGGTTTTGGTATAACATAGAATATCCAAAGGTTAATGAACTCAACCCCAATAACGCAAAACTGATAAATTTGCACATTCATGCATCTGGCATAAGGGTGACGATGTTATACATGAAAACCGGAGTTGTCCGGCTTTATGTCGTATCAATATGAAATAAAAATTGGAGTTAGAAGTTTTTATAATTAACCAACCTCTGTTTTTATTAGAAAAACGACGAGAAATTTTGTATTAATAATGGAGACTAGTAGACGCCGTCTTTATCTCTTAAGTTAGTAGGGACTACTTTAGATGCCCTAGAAGCTTCAGGCCAATTAGCATGATGTCCTTCATGCTAAAATGTCAGGACAGATTGCCTGACTTTCGCAAGCGTAGGGAGGCACTTTCATCACATCCTCTGTCTTTGCATCAACATGCATATCAGGCGGGGAAATCTTGTGAAACGGGTCTGCAAAATCTGGTTGCCAGAATTAGCAATGCCATCATTAATAGAGGTGCAAAAACTATCCATTCTGACATCGATACATTGATTTTTTTAATTTTTGACACAACATCGATGCTGTGGGGTGCGGTGGAATCTATTAAAATCGAAGAAAAAGCCTTCGCTGCTTGTAAAAGTGACGGTGAGTAAACCATGCGCTATGAGTAAATTAAGTAAGTAATTAATCATTTTTATTACGTTAGAATAGATAAAAAATTAAGAAATGGAAAAATTATTTTTTCAATCGGTTTTATTTAGCTTGCCCTGTTTAGGTCAAACGTTTTTCTTGGGTAAAATCTAGTAATTGCAAAAAAGAAAAAATGAGAAATTTAAAAAACCTGAGTCTGTATAACACTATTATTGAAGTTTCGGACGTTTTGATTGACCCTAGAGAAGCATGTTTACCCCAACAGAGAAGAAATAATCTTCTTAAAATCTAAAAATTCTAAAATTTGATCCAGTTTCCGGGTGAATTGCAGGATTTTTTAGCTTGGTCCAAGGTTTCGTGTTTTTGGTTATTAGATGATCTAATTATTTTTTTATAACAAAAATTAAAGATAAAGTTTTAATGTAAAAGCTTATTGATTTAAAATCATAA
>NW_016181367.1:0-6315 GCF_001687245.7 Rhagoletis zephyria | reverse complement strand
TAAAGTTCGCGATATCACAAATTTTGATTCCATTCCTTTCAAAGCCGCTTAACATTAAGAAACGTACGTCAACTAAAATGACTGTATTTAGCGGGAATCGCGGTCCTCATTAGCAGACCGGCTGTAAGGAAGACTTAGCCAATATAGCTATGTATAAGCTAATAGCTTAAATTTCTCATCAAATAAAACACGCCTAATATTGATGAATTAACTTTTTGCAATGTGCAGGAGTTTCGTTTTTTCAAACTAAATAGGTAAAAATTTCTAGAATTACTCAAACCAAAAACATTTGNTAAATTGACAAAGTGAATAAAAAAAAAAACAAACATGAAAAAATTTAGCAAACCGACAAAAAGTAAAAAAATGCTCTACCACAGAGAATAAGGCTGCATTTTAGGAACAACGTGAATTATGTATCTAATAATCCAAGTAATGAATGCCAAAAGGATGGCTTTTTTGCCAAAAAAAAAAGAAAATGTTGAGAATAAATAAATACAAATATTTATGCTGATATTGATATATTAACAATAAATTATTTATAGGATCCTAAACTAACAGTACTCTCATAAAATATGTATGTATGTAGTTCGATTTTCATTTGTAGCTGTGAAGCCGTTGCATGCTGTAAAAATAAAGAATATATTCAACAATATATTATTTTTTATATACTGACACGCCGGAATTCGCTGAAATCATGCAATAAATTTCAGTTTAGTTCTTTTTTTCTATCGCAAATCAATCAACAAAAATGCTTCAGTAAAAAAAAAAATCTGAAAATAAAGAAATATTTTTCGGAGGAAAGCGCTCAAGTATCAGGGTGGTCCATTTTTTTCAGCCACCCCCAAAACTGAAGAATATCGAAAAGAGTACCTAATTTTTTTAGTCGGTTAATATTTAACCGTGCCGCCGCAAGTGATGCCCAGCTGGAATTAACTGTTCAAAATAGCCCAATGCCTTAATCTTTTTGACCGTTTTGTTGAGCACGATTTTTTAATTTCATTTTGATTTTGGTAAATTTTTTAGAGAAAAGTGCAAATTTTTTTGTTAATTTTTAGAGAAATCGTAGGTATACAATTTTATAGCCCATTGAGTTAGAAGTCGCTTCTTATTTCAGTTTTTAACGACTTTAAACAAAAATTTTGTTTTTATTTAAAAAAAAAAGTTAATGAATGATAATAATAAAATCTAGTCGCAAACAATTAAAGGGTTCCCCAAAACCGAAAAAATCAACAAGAAAATTTTGAAATGCTACAGAAAAAATTTATCCAAAATTATAATTTTGTTTGTAAATTTTTAGAAAAATTTTGGTTGCATATATATACAATTTTGTAATGCATTGAGTTTGAAGTCGCCTCTTATTTCAGTTCTTAACGACTTCAATGGGCTATGCAATTTTATACCTAAAATTTTTATAAAAAATCAAAAAAAAAATTATTTTGGTAATTTTTTTTTTGCTAAAAGGCATTTTTTCCACATATGTATGTACGTAAAAATTAAAGCGTTTCTTAACCACTTTAAACTTACACCTTATTGCACTAATATTTAAAAGTTAAAGCCTTTTAAACACTGCACACCTAAAATGTTTCTAAAAAAAATTTATTTGTGTGAAAATTTTTGTATAACTTTTACTTTTTTTCCTTTTGGGGGAACCCTATAATTGTTTCCAACTAGTTTTTATTATAGGACATTCATTAATAGGAAAAGGAGTTAAACAAATTTTATCTAAACCAATAAAAATTCACAAATCTCTTCAACTTCTATAAAAACGAAAAAAAAAATGAAATGGGTTCAAAAATAAGGTTCTGGACTTTCTTGAACCGTAAATTCCAATTTTGCAAAACTTTTACTATAAAATCGTTGAAAACAATAATGAAAACAATTTTTCATCGAATAAGATTATTTTCCTTCAGAGATCCTTAAAGCATAAAATTATGGTATATATTTAACTTTAAAATTTTACTAACTACTTCTTCATTACCGATAATCTCATCTCTTATTTACAAAAATTGTACTATTTTATGTGTTCGTAATCTCATAACACACGTTTTGAAAAGAAATAGTTTGTAAAATTTGCATCATAAAACTATTTTTGAAAAGATTTCTGAAGGGAAATATTTTTAATCGATCACAAAATATTTATTTTTAACGATTTTATAGCACTTTTACAAAAAAATATATCTTCCGAATATAAAATATGGTATGAACGACTTAAAAGCGCGGATTTCAAAGAATACGGGTCTACTTATTTTCGATATTCCTAAGTTCTGGTGGGTGGCAGCGGGAAAGTTTCAAAAGTTTTAATTTCCTGTGTATTTTTTGACCACCCTAATGTACGTAAGAATATGTATGCCACATATGAAGCAATATGTACGTATGTACATTGAAGATGTTTAATCATGCGCAACATGTGGGAGATTTTTTTTTTTCGGATAACCCAAGCCACCGCATAACAGCTGTGGTGCTGGAGCAGTAGCTGGAATTGGGTTTGTGGTTAAGCGGAGAATAGCTTAGGGTTAGATTCTGCACATCTACATATATACACATTAGCATATGTGTGTATGCTCTGAATAATCACTGATACTTATATAAATGTTATTGTCTTTTTGTCTAAAACTCTAAGCTCGTGTTCACGAACTGAGCACACTCATATTTAAGCTATTACATCAACTTGCTTATATACTTGTATACATATACTACATAACTATTATTGTATGTATGCATTTTCGTTATTTATTTAAATAATTTACAAATTATGCGTTGAACTCCTTTCTATTCGTTGTTCTCAATATTCCACTGCTGAACTTTCGTGTTCAGTGGCCGAAAGAAGACATTTATCAATTCATCTCACGAAATTCTAAAAATCTTCCGGTTTCGATAGATCAGTTAATTTAGAAGCTTATACGCAAGTAGGCAGTAAACCAGAGACGCGAACATATGGATGTTAGTAAATTTAGGTAACGACTATTGGCAGCACATGCATTTAGAATATGAATTCATTTCCGAAAGAAACCTCCATGGGTGCCTATCTTGCAGAAGACAAACACTGACGACTTATTGACAAAGGACCAAAAAGCTTAGCAAAAATCGCTAAATGGACCCAAATATTGAAAACCTGAGATATCAGCTAAACCTATAGACTATAGCTACATTCCTTGACGACTTTTCAAGACTTTCGATATTGTACATACATATAAGCTTGCCTTTGAGAAACAACATTCCTGGATTGTTTTCTATCCGATTGCTATCCAATCGTATGTGGCTATCCTAATTCGTCCGTTTGCTACGCGATGGGATGTTCCTGTCTGCAACAACTTTTATGTGAGCTCCTGGATATACTAATTGTAAGATTGTTTCATTGGCACCAGCCTTCCACAGCTCTATTGATGTACTGTGGTCACAGGGAACTAGCTTTACGTACCCGTGTACCCGGAAATAACTTCAACGGCCGCCATTCTCTGGGTGGCGAAATTACTGTAGGCCTCCCAGGTCGTTTCACTTTTTTGAAAAGAAATAGCCTACTTGTGACTACCGTATGTATTCAGTATTACACCTTTATTATCTATCTCAAACGAATCATTCGTGCGGACTATCGTTCGAGATAGATAATAGGGCTGTTAATGCTGGTGCGTTTAGTTGCCATGATGTGTGCCTTCGTTGATACCATGAGTGACGGAGTATACCAAGCACTGTTATCTAAAATGATCTATTGTGCATGACCCTAAGCCTATAGGATTTGCTTTAAAGGCATGGCGTTTTAAAGGGTGTTTTGTTCCATATTTCAAACGGATTAAGTAAGTGTAGCACCACCCATGTGAGCTAGTCTGAGCCTAACAAGAGCGACCTGTATCTGACCTGGACAATCCATCCAGTGCTTGTTGAACATTTGTTTCGCCTAGTTATTTATGATTCCGTTTATGTGTGCTGTGGTAAGCCCACAAATGGGTTTCACCTTCTTCGTTGCCACCATGTCCCTTATGCCCCGTGACCCATCCTAATAGAACTGTATTCTTGGCTCCTAAAGCGTTTAGGATATTGAAGTAGTCTGAGAATTCATTTTGTGCGACTTCAGTGCCAGCAGGGCTGCTTGACTGTCCGAAAAAATTCTACAAAAATGCTACAACAACAACAACACTACGAAAAATCAGCTGTTTATGAGTGTGGTACCTAAATATAATCGATGATAGTTAATGTGGTTGCGGTTATGGCAATGGTAATGGCTATGGCGTTACGGTACGTCACCACTAATTTAGCCTTAAGGCGTTCGCTTCCGCAAATTTCTTTGGCATGATTCTCTCTGGAACTTGAAAGATGGTGGGGTAGCTAACCCCTGGTATTGATTTTTTTAAGTTCGGCGCAAATATGCCAGCCCCAGTTTTACTATCATCAAGTTTTGGGTCTATATGTGTACTGAACTTTTCTTTCAGGTTTGGTGTATGGGTTCCCTGCATTCCAGTGTGCTCGATCTGCAGTGTGCTCCCCAAATTTCCTGGAAATTATTTGGAACTATTGCATCGCGCAATTCGAGTATGGGAAGCGAATTAGCGAATTTCTTTAGGACCTTAATGCGACCCGTCATATTTCCGATTTTTAGATCGGAGATGTTTAGTATTCTCAGAGCTGCGGTAGTGGCCTCCTTTTCTATTCAAATAGGAAAGGGAGGTATTCCAACCAAGGCGATGAGTGCATCAGCAGGGCAATTCTTTATCGCTCCTGTTATGCCAATGAAAATCATTCGGTGAAATTTACTTAGTTTTATGCATGCAGTTCTTTGCGTAGCTAGTCCCCTTGCTTAAGATGCATATTGGCTTTACGACAGTATTAAATGACCAATAGGTACAATTTGGGGAGTGTGGCACCATGTTTTACCAAAAAGTCGTGAGCATGCAAAGAAAGTATTCAGTGCCTTGTTGATAGCAGCATGCAAATGTGCGTTCCAGTTGATTCCATCGAGTAAATGGTACAATAATAGTTTTTGTACGATTAGTAGTTAGTCCTTTATCTTTACACCATTTTTGTTCGATACGTAGGGCTTATTGCATGGGGTTGGTGATGATATCGCTATGCAGCCCTGTTATACAGATTACCAGATCGTACGCGTAGTCTTGTTTTTCAAATCTTTTGCTGTTAAGTGCGAAAAGGAATACATTCCCTTGAGCGCAGCCTTTGGGCCTGATATCGATTGTGCCGTGCCTCGTTATTCCATGTTTTGATTTTACGTGCTCTTAGCATTGATAGAACACATTTATTTATTTATTACTGGGCTTACACCCTTGTTCAACAAGACAGCATATATTGCCTTAAATGATGTGTTGTCAAAAGCCCCGAAATGTCAATAAAGGCACAAAGGGCGAGCACTAAGATGGCGCCTGGATTCAACGCGGCGCCCAGTATAGCTCATCTTTGGGTTTGAAACTGAAGTTTAATGTTCATAATTCTCCGAGCCTTCATTTCTCAACCAACTTTATAAATTTAAAATCTGTGTCAGTTAATAGATAAATGTTACATAATGAAAACTAGTTTGAAACAATTGTAGGGATCCCCCGAAACAAAAAAAAAATTGTACAAGTAAATGTTATAAAAAAAGTTCACCAAAATTAAATGATTTTTTTTTTAATTTTTTTGCAAAAATCATAGGTTTGCAGTTTTATAGCCCATTAAGTGAAAGTTTGAAATGGCTAAGCACTCACGTTAATATGTACGTCTTTCTTCCATATAAATGAAATGTTTTTTATGGAATGCCTAACTCAGGCAGCTAGAAAAAAAATTATTAAAAATCAACGCGAGTTCTAGGGCACTTGAAATTTGCACTTAGTGATACTAAAATTCAATGAGCTTTAATACTGCATACCTTAAATTTTTGTAAAAAATTCAGTTTTAATTTTGGTGAAAAATTTGAATAAACTTTTCTAATTTTTCTTGGGATTTTTTTTTTGTTTGTTTTGGGGAACCTTTTAATAGATTTCCACTAGTTTTTTATTATGTAACATTTTTTAACTAGAGCAGGAATTGCTATATTTTTCAAAGTCGTTGCTTTCTATGCACTGTCAATAGATCTCTTATAAATTTAATAAGCTTTCATTTAAAAATTAACAAAGTTCGTTGAAAAACAAAGGCACTGAAGGATTATGAACAGTAAATTCCAGTTTCAAGGCACTGTGGTGTGGTGTGGTAAAACGGTGTTCACATGAGGCGATTTTCCAGGCAATTTCGGAGGCGATTCGTTGAATAAAAAGTTGGCTAACCCCCAATTCATTGGAAGCGATTACTTGAAAGGCCGTTCACACCAGGCGATTGTTGCTTTCAACTAAAAGTTGC
>NW_016181366.1:3884-6316 GCF_001687245.7 Rhagoletis zephyria | reverse complement strand
TGGCCACCGGATATAGATAGGTGTCCGAATTGGAACCCTCAGCTTGGTAACAGGAACTGCCATCGTAATTCCAAATCGGTAGTTCTGAAACAGCAAGAAAAGGGTGCACGATTAATAAATTACGCACTTCAGAAAAGCATAGCCAAAAATGATTTATTTGAATTAAAATATTAACGAGTAATGCGGATAACTAAATTTCTTTCATGGAGAGCTTCTCAAATAAACCAATCGCCGCTCGAAGGCAGCATAAGTTTGTAGATTTTATTTATTTATTTATTGACTTTTGGTCGATGGCAGTCCCCACTTGGATCCTTCGAAGTTAAATGAAGGCTATCACTTCAAAAGTGCGATTCAAGTATGATTAGACTGCAGCTGGGTAGCTTAAGAGAAAGTGTTGTGATGATTCCACCTTATCTTACTTTAAGCAGCTGTAAAAGTGTGGATTCGGTGTAGTATTTAGTCTCCCCGCTAACACGAGTTCCATCTGTCCAAGAGTAGTCCACATTTAATCAAAGATACTTCTACTCCCTTTTTTTGGGGGTTAGACCAACTCGCCTCTCCCGGCCATCCCATCCGTAACACCGTTTCCTGCAATGTCACTATGACCTGGTACCTATTTAAGTCTGATTATGAAATATTTATATGCAACTGAAAGAGAGTTCAGGTATTCCCATTCGTGCTTTGAGTGCAGCTTGAGGGAACCGAATCGACTTCTTTCTTAAAAGCAGCTACCTCAATTCGGAAAATACAGCGATCAGGAAGGCTAATTTCGAGGCTGCTGGAGAGTTGCCTGCAAAAGACCGTTCTACTGATTCTTCCGTCAATGTAGAAGCGTAGAAACTCACCGGTCCATCCTTCGAACTCCAGCCTTCCTAATCCCTAGAGGGCATGTGAGTAAAGAAAGAGCTATACGCCACACGCTAATCCGGTGACGTCGTTATCCGGTAGCAGCTAAGATTTTTGGGAATGCTCACCGGCGGTATTGTTGCTCAGTTTCAGTATAATTACAAGCGCACTAAATTTAGGGCTACACAGCTTGTAGGTTAAAAGGGCCTAGTTTAATTGGCGTGCCACCTTTCCATTTCCTTGAAGAATCGACTAAGCTGTTATTTGCACAGAACCCTTTATTCGTATAATATTATATGTACATATATGCTTTCGGATTACTGCTGGTTGTTTTATAGATCTACAGATCCCCGCAAGATAAATGCGACCATGTATGTGGAGTTACTATGTTCAACTAGTTAAGTTCTGTCCAAATTGGGAGAGAGCTCTCTGAACCGTTCGAGGCCAAAAGGGAGTTTAGCGCTGCCTATCTGAATCGCATATATGTATGTATTTATATGTATATAGTAAAAGCTCGAGATGGTTTTGATATCGTCGGCTTGAATATCAGCGCCGTCAACGTAGCATTTTTCCTTTTAGAGAGGAAGGCGATGGTGGCCGGTTTGGTGACGGGGAAAACAAGGCAAAATGCCTGTATTCGTGTATTGGGACACACAACCTTGTTAGCTGTTATAACTTTTAAGTAGTGGATGATAATACCACCAAAAAAATCAGCCTGGGCTATGTTCGCAATTGAAAAGCATAGCCCTCTCTTGACGAACAATAATCCAGCTCTACAAATTTCTGACCGTATTGGGCTAAGTATATGGTGGAGAAACGTGGACGATGTCGAACATCCCATCCTGGGAAGGCTTTCGAGAGAGCTACATATTCGAAGATGTACGAGCTTCGGTACGACTTTGACATAGTTTTGCGCATAAAAATATAACGATTGCGCTGGATTGAGTATATCGTGCCTATGGATGATGACGCTCCGGTGAGCGGACGGTGGGCGGACAAAGAAAGCAAGGGTGCCTACGCTTACAATGTAAATCCCAGTACCAGTGTTTTGGTCTCGATCCAAACCGACAAATGGTTGTGCTGCTAAATAAATGGACGATGATCTACATATACATATGTATGTATGCTTTTTCTCATCGATTTTGTCCTCATGGTCTGACATGTATGTATGTAAGTTTCTAGGACCATCTATTTACTTCTTGCCCCTTATGACGTAAAATATTCTAGAGCCTGGTACTAAGCGGAAGTGAGAGGAACACTCTCTTTCTTTCCTTTATGTGAAAATGACAAATTGTGTTAAGCTAGCCCCCAAAAAAACAAACAATACAAAAAAAGGAACAGTCCAGCGCCTTCGTCTTGGCCTGCAGGCTGTATCGGAGATACAGCCGCTAAATTTAAACGTAGAATACGTGGTATGGTTAAGAGCATATCCAAGTAAAAAAACAAAAGCACACACTAAGCAAAAAATATCGATAACAAAAGCGATAATAATATCGGTAGCAAAATCGATAAAAACATCGATAAAGAAATCGATGAAAATATTGATATCAAAATCGAAAAAATATCGAAAGCAAAATCGATAGCAA
>NW_016181366.1:0-3761 GCF_001687245.7 Rhagoletis zephyria | reverse complement strand
TTGGAATTTTATCTTTGAAACGCCACACTTTTCTTTGAAATCGCTTTATTAGTTCTCGTGCAATAAGCGTTTTTGTGAAGCTCTAAAAATTACAACTACAACATTTGAACATAGCCCCCATACCTTAAGGTAAGACGTATTCTACGTCAAAACCGGCAGAAATTGTCAACAAGGATGCTTTGCAGTAAATAAAATGTATACCAGATTTATGTACATATTTGACACAAAGATTAAACTGAAGGTCATTGAGGTTGCCAATATTTATAGCGGAACTATAATGGATTTATGTATGTATATAATATGTGCGCATTTGTTTGTAAGCAAAATTCTCCTTAAACAAGCAATTACATGCATGAATTTTAGTATGTAGTATTTCAGAATTTGCTGCCACCCCCACAATAGCCTGGCATCAGCCTAACACCAAAAACAATGCTTGTGAATATGTTTGTTGCATTAATGTGCATATGTAAATATGTACTACTATACATTGTGCATATTTACGTATGCGGCTTAATTGCATGTGTTGCTATTTGCTGACTTGTTGATTGCATTTTATGAGTACTATTTACATTTGAGCGCAATTAAATCGTCATATACCCGTATGCATTTGGTTTTTTGCGGAATTCTTATTTACCTGCATTTTTTTTGCATCTCATACGATAATTAAGCTAATTTGGTTTGCTTCAAATACAGTATATATACATACATATCGCACACCGTTTTCAAAAGAGTCAGAACTCAAAATTTGGCATTTTTTAGATTATACGCTAAAAATAAACGCAGAGCTTTTATTTACCTTTCAGCAAAAGCTGGAGCAAATTTTTGTTATAATTTGTTAAAAAAAAAACCTAAGGTAAAGTCGCCCTTGCCCATGTGATTATCATGTGCTAAGAAATAGTTTTTCGCAGTTTCTGACAAACGTATTATTTTGAGTTGTGACTCTTTTGAAGACGGTGTGCGATATGTATAGTAGTACATACGTAATATGTAGNCGCTTTATTAGTTCTCGTGCAATAAGCGTTTTTGTGAAGCTCTAAAAATTACAACTACAACATTTGAACATAGCCCCCATACCTTAAGGTAAGACGTATTCTACGTCAAAACCGGCAGAAATTGTCAACAAGGATGCTTTGCAGTAAATAAAATGTATACCAGATTTATGTACATATTTGACACAAAGATTAAACTGAAGGTCATTGAGGTTGCCAATATTTATAGCGGAACTATAATGGATTTATGTATGTATATAATATGTGCGCATTTGTTTGTAAGCAAAATTCTCCTTAAACAAGCAATTACATGCATGAATTTTAGTATGTAGTATTTCAGAATTTGCTGCCACCCCCACAATAGCCTGGCATCAGCCTAACACCAAAAACAATGCTTGTGAATATGTTTGTTGCATTAATGTGCATATGTAAATATGTACTACTATACATTGTGCATATTTACGTATGCGGCTTAATTGCATGTGTTGCTATTTGCTGACTTGTTGATTGCATTTTATGAGTACTATTTACATTTGAGCGCAATTAAATCGTCATATACCCGTATGCATTTGGTTTTTTGCGGAATTCTTATTTACCTGCATTTTTTTTGCATCTCATACGATAATTAAGCTAATTTGGTTTGCTTCAAATACAGTATATATACATACATATCGCACACCGTTTTCAAAAGAGTCAGAACTCAAAATTTGGCATTTTTTAGATTATACGCTAAAAATAAACGCAGAGCTTTTATTTACCTTTCAGCAAAAGCTGGAGCAAATTTTTGTTATAATTTGTTAAAAAAAAAACCTAAGGTAAAGTCGCCCTTGCCCATGTGATTATCATGTGCTAAGAAATAGTTTTTCGCAGTTTCTGACAAACGTATTATTTTGAGTTGTGACTCTTTTGAAGACGGTGTGCGATATGTATAGTAGTACATACGTAATATGTAGATGCATGCACCCGCTGCTAAAAAGTAGCTGATTGTGTTTTTTTTTTTTTTAGCAATATGTATTTGTTTAGTCGATTGTGGCATCTGTGTGTTGTTTTTTGTACACAAATCTGTATGTCTGTATGTATGTATGTATATTTTATTACGTATGTACTTGCAACTGCTGACCGAGGCGACAATTGTTTAACACCCCTTTGATATATGCGCCGCATAGAATACATACATACATACATTATCGGATTTCATTTGTATGAGATGAATTTTCTTTTGTAGATGTCTTCCTATTTTTTATTTTTACCCTCTATTAAGTGTAGTGTAAACAGCTCTATTTTTACATAAATAAATAAGGGTTAATCCATGGCTAATAGACCATTTTTGATTTGTGCGAAATTATCGCATGTGCCGGAAACCAAATTTTACAGGAAGTCTTTTACCCACTTTTAAACTTTTTTATATATTTTTTTATTTATTTTATTTTTTTACTACGTACAAAATACGTTTGCATGGAATATACATTTGAGTCGACAGATAACAAACCTGCCTAAGTCCACGATAAGACAATTTTGGGAAATTGTGGTTCTTTCTTTTCTTGCAGTCTATTTGAACTTTGCGGTTTTCCATTACAATATTTTATCAGGTGACGTGTTTGTAGAACAATTTTGCATCAAAAACTCAATTTCGAAAAAATTGCACATACATATAGAAAAAATGCATATAGAGAAATTTTTTTTTCAGAGCTCAAAGTTTCACAATTTCCCGTATCTTTCTCAGAAACTATTACAGTTACAAATATGTTTGTGATCTCGTTTTAAAAGTGAATTGGAGCTTTATAAAAATATTTATCAAAAAAATATTTATTAATAAAAAGCAAAAATTTATACACATTTTAGGCTCCAGGTTTTTTATACAATACAATATTTTGAAACAAATTTTGCAAACTCTAAATTTAATTTATTTTACATAACTTATTTTAGAGTTTGCAAAAAAAAATCTTTACAACAAAAAAAAAAAAAAAAACAAAACAAAAACGCCTTCTCTAAAATTCGATGATCCTTTAAAATCAGTAAGAGGTGTTGTATAAAAAAAAAAAGAGTCTAAAATTGTTGCTTAAGATTTGTTTGAATTTCAAAATCTTGCTAATTTTTAATTTTTGGATTTTCTTTAATTTTTTTCTTTATGGCCCTAAATAACACCTTTAAAACGAGACCAGAACTTATAATAGTTTTTGAGATATTCAAAAAATAAACTTGCTAAAAATAGCGAAAATTGTGAAATTTTGAGTTCTGGATATATTTTTTCATTGACAGAACTTTGTCATCTATATAATAACAGATAAGTTCTGAACAAATTTCATTCAAAGCTAAAAATAGTTGATTCCAACCATTGGTCGATTTGACATAGATTGACCCATATGTATCATATATGTTTTTTTTTTACTATCGTACCTCAATAATTTTTACTACTGGTTTGTAAAAAATTCAAATTTATAGCCCAAATCTGTATCGGTAACAAATTTGTTTTTACTGATCAATTTAAACTTTTTCATATATTTTTCCGTAATAAAAATTGTGACAAGAATTCGTCAGTGATACAGAATAGAGCCGTTAAATAAATAAAGCACGTTTGGCTATTTTTTTTTTTAAATATCTCGCCTGCACACTAATGAATTCAGCACCGTTTCAGTGTGCAATACAATTAGCATTTGTTGTTGTCGCGAATTTTATTGCTATTGTTTTTCCGCTGCTGCCAACAGTCCCGCTATTGTGTCAAGTGCTTCATCCCTCGGATAAATAAAATGACTTGTGACTGCATAAATTGTT
>NW_016181365.1:0-6317 GCF_001687245.7 Rhagoletis zephyria | reverse complement strand
GCTTACTTTCTGCCAGCTTGCTCTGCTTCCTGTGCGAAACTTTTCATTGACTTCTGCCGGTCGCTAAGTGAAAGTTGGTTTGCCACTTCACCAGCTGCTCTACAAATGCACTCGGTAGTTGAGCGATTGTTTGATTCAT
The DNA here is from genome assembly GCF_001687245.7 of Rhagoletis zephyria. Classification (NCBI taxonomy): domain Eukaryota; kingdom Metazoa; phylum Arthropoda; class Insecta; order Diptera; family Tephritidae; genus Rhagoletis; species Rhagoletis zephyria. The sequence goes on along the minus strand of NW_016181365.1, from coordinate 6,178 downwards.
TTTACACTTGCCGCTTGCGGACGGCCTAACTTTAGCCTTTAGTTATTGTTCCGTATTTTGCTTTATATTTTTAATTGTATGACAATTTGAGCAAAACACTTGTTTTCTATTTAAATATTTGTACGAAAATCCTTTATCTTATGTTTTTCTGAAGAGTGCGTCGCCAATATGTCTACAGCTATGTTCACAATAAATAATGGTAATAATAAAAAGCAAATGCCTTTGTTTTTCAACCACATTCGGGTACACCGCGGCGTATGGGTAACCTATGTTCCGTTCCATTTTACTCCATATCATCCAAAGGCGGTATGGTAGGAGTAAATTGCTTGCCTTTAAATAAGATAGAATAAAGTATAAGTTCATCATTTCCGCTAGTCTTGCTGAGGTATCAGTGACAATATCAAACAAGTAAGAGCACCGCTGTCTGCGATCAATTTCCGCAAATCTAAATTGCATATTCAGATTATGTAAATAGGTTTTAAATGTTTTAAATGCTGCTCTGCGACCACCAAAATCAATGGAAAACAAGTAAGTAAACAAGTCTTCGGCTATGCCTTTCATTGAACATCAGAAAATTTTACTTTAACAGATACCGTATTTTCCAGTTCCATCTAGTAATAAATACATTCTAAAATTACACTAACTTACCAAATTTCAGTCCGATACCTCGAAAACTAAGAGACTAGATTGCATACAAACAGACGGACATTGCTAAATCGGCTCAGCTCGAGGTTCTAATCATATAAGTATACATTTTCATGGATCTATCTCTTTTATTCTTTTCTGGTACTTACAAACATCGGACCAAATTTACAATACCAATATTCATGCTTTTGAAAGGTATAAAAATACAATGTTATCTGGAGTGTTTGAACTAGGGTGGTTAGTTGGTTTTTAGGAGCCTGAGCACATGCCCTGGACCCAATTAGGGCTAATACCTCAATTTTGATACGCTATCCCTGTGATCCTTGATTTTATCTGCTTTCATGTTTCTTTTGTTGCGTCAAACCATTTGGATTTTTCAATGAATCTATTTAGGCTTTGGAAGAAAAAACTCCCGAGTGTGTCATAACTTATTCCTGCCAATGCTGGGCATTCGCAAAGATAGTCTAAGATCGTGTCCTTACTTTCGTCAAGATTACAGGCACTGAGGATTGTACGGTAAGCCTATAGCTGCACGTTCGCCATTTAGCCAATGTCCCATTATCGTGGCTGTTTACTTTACTATATCTCTCCTCGAGATCTTGAGAAATTCCTCTAATTATTCTACCACAAAATTATATCTTCGGATTCAATGCTTTAGCAATGTCCTCATTTTTGTCCGCAGAAATCTGGTCACCGCAGCCATACGTGCGAGCTGCAAATGCAGATCCCTTTTGATGAGTCCGAGTGGACGGTTTATTGTCTCTGCTTCAGCTTCATCAAAAAGTGCTCTGGCCTAAGCCAACTCCATCAGCCCTCTCATTTTCGTGTATGTTCCTATGGCCTAAGATTCAATAATTAAAGGTTTGCTCACTAGTGACACTCCCTTACAAAAGGTTGCACACATACACGCACCCACACACAGGGCCTTGATAAGGGAGCCGATTTTGTCAAGAGGGAGCGAGAAAACTGTTTCCTGAGCAAACCTTTTATTATTGAATCATGCCTATGGCTGGCAACCCAGATGTGAGAGATACCTATTAACTCTGACTGTCTGTTTTAAACTTTGTTACCGGTGAGGCAAGTGCCGGAAGTGACGTTTGGCTATCTGAGAAAATGTATGCTCTTCGTACTCTTCGCCTCTATAATGCTTTCGATTCCGCTTGGAAGATACTATCAAAGTTCGGTTGTCGGAACGAGAGGGATACATTCGGAAGCCATCAGTATAGATTACAGTAGAATTCTTCTCCGTCTAGAAGCAAACTTCACCTGAAGTCAGTCGTAGGAGGCACATAATCTGATTGTGTCACTAATTCGAAAAGCTTGTCAAGTACACCGTGTACCACAGTGCACTCCAGCAGCCTGATTATTTTAGTCTGGCTGCTGAAGACGTAGCAGTTTCGGGATGTGGAATTCAATGGGCAGTTGATGCAGGATCACATTAACCGCATCAGATGGGCACGACTTAATTGCTCCGGTAGCACCTGCACAAGCTGGCAACTTTTTGTAGCCCAGGCCTCTAGAATTGTTGAGGGGAAGAGACTTCATTCCGCCACCACTTCATCATCGTATATATCGTTATAGCTAAAATATGCTAAAATGCGAAAGCTTACATTTTATCCGCTTTTCACTAAAAATAGATTAGCCTAAATTTTAGTATCCGCAAGTGGCGCTATGCAACAAAAGCAGCTGTCAAAATTTGCTTGCATTGTTGGTGTTAAATAACCCAATTTAAATGGTGATAAATAGTGCNTAATTCGAAAAGCTTGTCAAGTACACCGTGTACCACAGTGCACTCCAGCAGCCTGATTATTTTAGTCTGGCTGCTGAAGACGTAGCAGTTTCGGGATGTGGAATTCAATGGGCAGTTGATGCAGGATCACATTAACCGCATCAGATGGGCACGACTTAATTGCTCCGGTAGCACCTGCACAAGCTGGCAACTTTTTGTAGCCCAGGCCTCTAGAATTGTTGAGGGGAAGAGACTTCATTCCGCCACCACTTCATCATCGTATATATCGTTATAGCTAAAATATGCTAAAATGCGAAAGCTTACATTTTATCCGCTTTTCACTAAAAATAGATTAGCCTAAATTTTAGTATCCGCAAGTGGCGCTATGCAACAAAAGCAGCTGTCAAAATTTGCTTGCATTGTTGGTGTTAAATAACCCAATTTAAATGGTGATAAATAGTGCAAATGGAGCAAAAAAATAGCAGCCTCAATTTGGATTACATTTCATCTCCTGTAGTGTAACCATGGCTACGTTACAAACACACCCGCATCGATTCGCAAAGACTATTGATGAAAAGCCTTCGCAAAAAGGCAAATCTTTGAGAGAATCTACGCAATGCTATTTCGAATTTTTTGCCCAAGGTGAATGGAGCTTTGAAGATTCTTTTCACAAATTAGTTTCAAAAACGTTTGTATTGTTTTCAAATTATGCAAATATGTATTATCAATTATCAAAGAAAGTATTACATTTACCTGCACTGCCTCTACACTAAACCTAATTTTACAAGTTTTAATTTAATTTGCTCATCTCGCAGAACAACGAAAACGGCTATCATTTTATGTAGTTATATAGATAATTAGATACCATTGGGAAACATTAAAATAGAGCAATATTTTAGCTGCTATTAATTTTGGACAGAAAAAGTAATCATTTGACCTAATGTGCAGTGGTCAAAAAATTATAGCCGAACCACTTTTTTCCAAATTTTAACGTATTATTTTTGTTGTCATTGAACTTTTGTTATTTTTTTTTATAAAAAATATAGTTTATTCTTTAAAAAAACCCGTGTAAATCCAAGTTTCCAAATTTGTGCAATATTAAAAAAAAGTCAACAAATTTTCGTGCAAATTTGGAACTTTTTAAAAATTCTAAAAAATTAATCGAAATTTTTAGCCATTTGAAACTCATACTTTACTCTACTAGAATTCAATGCGCCACAAACTGCGGACTTTAATTAAAAAACTCGAAATTTTAACGAAAATTTGTTGAATTCTTTTTTAAATTGCATAAATTTTTAAGGCAGTGTCACTCGATTGGTACATTTGTACAGATTTGTACATTTTTATATTGGGCTATTGGTAAAAAAATGGGACAATTTGGGTTTTTGTAGTCAAAAGACTGGTATAATACAGCGATCTTTTATTGAAAAATTTCAAAAAATTAATTTTCGTGATTGGGATAAAGAAAAATATTTTGGGTGTTCACACAATTGGGATACGATTTGCACCAAATTTTGGAAAATTCCCAATCGTGTGACACTGCCTTTATACTTGTATTTATATACGGATGTTTTTAAAGAATGAACTATAAAAAACTAACCAAAGTTAAATAAAAGCAAATATAATATTTTAAAACTTGTGAAAATTCGGTGCGGCTATAATTTGTTCGACTACTGTACATAAGTTGACTATGATTACTCGGCCGTGCTATCATAGTAGCACAATGCCACTAAGTGCATTTTATATATTTGTTGTATTTTTTGTTGTTTGTGTGAAATATTTAATTTTTATCAGTATTTTTCTTTTAATCAAAGTATGTTAAAATAAAAGTGAAATTAAAGAAAAAATTGCCAGTGGTGCTAGGGTGGTACGAGTTTTCCCGAGACAGAAGAATTTCTGTATCGTCCACGTCGGGTCGTTGTCTACCTGAAACTGCATTCACATGTCGCAAGTTGGTGTAAGTTGAGAGCGACTCCATGTGAATGTCGTTTATGGACTGCCGGCACGTTGTCTGATCCTGTGGTTGTTTATGAACATATTTACCTCGTCCGTTGGTTCGTATAGGTGCCTTCTGACGTGCCTTGTCGAGGGCTCTGTCACATTCAGATGGCTGTTCGGGTTACACAGCATGCGATTGTGCTCTTCTTGGCGGGGAGAATCTGGTGGCGTTCTGGAGTGCATTTAAACCTTTTAAGGGCCGGTCCTGACATGGGTCAGACTCATGGCGCTCGCAATGTTCAAAAGTTTACAGAAAACGTGGTCTTCACCATGGTTCTACGTCGCCATATTGCAGCAGAGTACGTGACGATTAGTCTGGCTAAAACTATGTATAAGCAAAATACCATAGCCGGTCTCAGACGCCAGCTCTTACTAAAGGTTCTTTGACATTGTTTGAACAATTTCAGCGCTCGATTTACCATCCGCTCGACAGGAGTTCTACATGTTAGCTTCGTAACTGGAGTTACCTCTGGATATTTCACAAGCCCTGAAACGTTGAAACCTTCCAATTTTCTTTACCGCGTTAACAAGACTAGAATTGTCTCCCACATCAGGAGGGTTAATCTGAGGATAAAACATAACCGACCCCTTATTAAAGTCTATCAAGTTTACATCTGTGCTCTGTTTTCCTTGCCGCAATGAACGCAAGCGGAAGTTCTAGTTCTATTAAAAAATCATCGCTTTTTATGTAACATTTATGAACTAGAGCAAGAGAATCGAGAATCGAGAATCTGCAATTTGCACTAAACAATTTATTACACACCAACAAAAATTCAAAAATCGGACTCAATTGGTCTATATCAAATTTTATCAGCTTTAAATTAAAAACAAATTCTCAAATTGAGTGAAAAATAAAGACTCAGTTGAATTGTGAAAACAAAATGTCAATTTTGAACCACTGTGCAATGGAACAAAAAGCAGTATGAGGTTCCTAAAGACATAGTACAGCGAATAAAAATCCTACGCTGACTTAGCCATGTCGTTAGAATGGAAAGCGATGCTCCATTCAACTCGAAACCTGCTGCACAGTGGTTCAAAATTGCATTTTGTGTCCAAAAAAGTTTTCACCAGAATTAATTTTTTTTGGTTAAAAAAAAAATTGAACAAGTATAATAAAGTGCAAGTTGCAAGTGGCTAAGAATTAGCTTTGATTTTTAGTAATATAACAAACGCTTTCATTCCCCATTTAGCATGTAGATGTACTCGAAATGTTAGCGAAAAAAATGATTAAAAATCAACGCGACCTCTTGGCCGGTTTAAAAATGCACTTTATTATACTAAGATTCTATGAGCTTTAAAACTGAATACCCAACATTTTTCCAGAAACTCAATTTTTTTATTTTTTTTTATTTTAGTGAAAATTATTCTTATGATCTTTCGAAATTTTTTTGGGAAACTGTATTTCGTTTTAAGGGAACCAAACAATTGTTTTCAATTAGTTTTCGTTATGTAACATTTCTTCACTGGAACAGGAGGATCGGTTTTCCAGAAAATTGCTCATTTTTCCCCACTTTGGATTAACAAATTTAATATTTTTAAATTTTATAAGCTTTTATTTAACTTTTATTTAGCTTTTATTAACAAAAATGATTACTCAAATTTTGTGAAAAATCAAGGCTCCAGTGAATTGTGGACACTAAGTGCCAGTTTTGAACCACTGTGCGATGGTGGTAGCAGACGAAGAGGGAGGCTCCCACTGTGTTGGAAAGCCCAGATGGAGAAGGGCTTGGCTTCACTTGGCGTGCTCTTTTGGACTCGGCCAAATTCGCTCAGGCGCACATAGGAGTATTTCAGTCCAAAAACCGG
>NW_016181364.1:0-6317 GCF_001687245.7 Rhagoletis zephyria | reverse complement strand
GAAAATCTCTAGTTCTGAACTGGTGCGCTTCTAGTACATGTAGACCCAGGTTCGCCATAAATCTCTTTTGCATGCAAGTAACTGGCGAATTTAACATGGCGATGTCCTAGGAGGTGTCGATTGCCCCCCGCTGCATCANTGCAGGAAAATACATTAATTTTTTTTAATAAAATCAAAACTTCTAAAATCACAAACATATTTGGTTTTATCGGAAGTTCACAAATGTAACGTGGCAACTTAGCTCGTTTTCATATTTTTCGGTCCGAAATTATAAAATTTTTGTCCATGACGCGCCACAATTTTTGTACAGGTGGGTCAATGCTCTGTGGGGAAAATCTCTAGTTCTGAACTGGTGCGCTTCTAGTACATGTAGACCCAGGTTCGCCATAAATCTCTTTTGCATGCAAGTAACTGGCGAATTTAACATGGCGATGTCCTAGGAGGTGTCGATTGCCCCCCGCTGCATCACTTTTTCGATAGTTCCGAACTACTCCTATATTCTATAGTTCCGAACCAGTTCTAAAATCGACAGACGAAGGAAAATAGTATCATGATTTTTCAATATTTGTGGTTCATCCGTGTGTGCGATTTTAAGTTATTTTGAAAGAAATGTGTTTTCGATTTGAAATTAAATTTGTTTGAATGATTGTAAGAAATGTACGTTTACATACCTTTAGATGTAGGTGAGTTTGCAGAGGTGCTCGCTGTTAGATTCCAGGCGGTCCCAAGATGTTGAAATGTTAACACAAATTTTGGTTTTGTATTACCAAGCTACGAAAAAGCATCTGCGAAGTGCAGAATAGAACCGTACTTGAACGAAAAAGCCGCCGAACATATATCTATGTAAAGTAAACAAACCCCCCGCTGCATCCCTTTTTCGATAGTTCCGAACTAGTTCTAAATGCGACAAATAAGATCTAGTTCGTTCTGCATCTTCTTTTTCTATAGTTCCGAACCAGTTCTAAATTCGTCACTTTAGATATAGATTTCTAGTGAAAAAAACTGAAAAAAAAAATGTTTTTTAAAAGTAAAACTTTTCGCCGACTTTGGCCTGGTGGGGATCTAGTTCCTATCGGACTAGTTCTCTTTTGGCGATAAAGACCTAGTACGGAACTTGAAATTTGATTCACTAGTCCGCGGTTTCCCTGCAGGGTGTGCCTTTAACACCATTTGTATAAATACAAAAAAAAATATTTTATTTATTTTTTAATATTAAAAGTTTCTATATTTCAAAGCGTTTATAAAAATATATTTACATATATCCACGATGATTTTTAATTTTTTTCACCCGTAAGCAAATCTTCAGTACCATAAAAAGATTCAACCACATCAAAGTACAAAAAATGCTATGTCCAAGCTAGTGCTAGTCCACTGTATATGTCCATATGTATGTCTGCATGTATGCGTGTAAATATGTTAACTCAAATTTGATTTTAACCCATTTTAGCGGACATAGTTTTTTTCATTCCAGCTGTTAATATAACAAGAATTGTTTAGTTTTCGTGAAAGTTACACGTATCGTCGAGAACATGTTTACATGCAGAATTTTAAACGAAATATAATTATTCTCCATATAAAATGTACGAGTATGGCTTTATTAAATGTTAACTTATGCAAAAACCTAAATATTTCGTCAACCTAGGGTTAATATTGATGGCGTCGCGGCAATTCGCAGAAATTTAATAATTTGTCTGTGGATGGAGGACAGCGAGGGGAAGAAAGTAGATCAATCGTAGNTGCTCGCTGTTAGATTCCAGGCGGTCCCAAGATGTTGAAATGTTAACACAAATTTTGGTTTTGTATTACCAAGCTACGAAAAAGCATCTGCGAAGTGCAGAATAGAACCGTACTTGAACGAAAAAGCCGCCGAACATATATCTATGTAAAGTAAACAAACCCCCCGCTGCATCCCTTTTTCGATAGTTCCGAACTAGTTCTAAATGCGACAAATAAGATCTAGTTCGTTCTGCATCTTCTTTTTCTATAGTTCCGAACCAGTTCTAAATTCGTCACTTTAGATATAGATTTCTAGTGAAAAAAACTGAAAAAAAAAATGTTTTTTAAAAGTAAAACTTTTCGCCGACTTTGGCCTGGTGGGGATCTAGTTCCTATCGGACTAGTTCTCTTTTGGCGATAAAGACCTAGTACGGAACTTGAAATTTGATTCACTAGTCCGCGGTTTCCCTGCAGGGTGTGCCTTTAACACCATTTGTATAAATACAAAAAAAAATATTTTATTTATTTTTTAATATTAAAAGTTTCTATATTTCAAAGCGTTTATAAAAATATATTTACATATATCCACGATGATTTTTAATTTTTTTCACCCGTAAGCAAATCTTCAGTACCATAAAAAGATTCAACCACATCAAAGTACAAAAAATGCTATGTCCAAGCTAGTGCTAGTCCACTGTATATGTCCATATGTATGTCTGCATGTATGCGTGTAAATATGTTAACTCAAATTTGATTTTAACCCATTTTAGCGGACATAGTTTTTTTCATTCCAGCTGTTAATATAACAAGAATTGTTTAGTTTTCGTGAAAGTTACACGTATCGTCGAGAACATGTTTACATGCAGAATTTTAAACGAAATATAATTATTCTCCATATAAAATGTACGAGTATGGCTTTATTAAATGTTAACTTATGCAAAAACCTAAATATTTCGTCAACCTAGGGTTAATATTGATGGCGTCGCGGCAATTCGCAGAAATTTAATAATTTGTCTGTGGATGGAGGACAGCGAGGGGAAGAAAGTAGATCAATCGTAGATATGTATGCACATATTTACATTTATTAATGCATACATATTTATGCGTTTGTCTTTTTGGATGCATGAAGAATTTCATATATGTATGTAATGATTTAGAGATTGTCATTTCAATAATATTNACAAATAAGATCTAGTTCGTTCTGCATCTTCTTTTTCTATAGTTCCGAACCAGTTCTAAATTCGTCACTTTAGATATAGATTTCTAGTGAAAAAAACTGAAAAAAAAAATGTTTTTTAAAAGTAAAACTTTTCGCCGACTTTGGCCTGGTGGGGATCTAGTTCCTATCGGACTAGTTCTCTTTTGGCGATAAAGACCTAGTACGGAACTTGAAATTTGATTCACTAGTCCGCGGTTTCCCTGCAGGGTGTGCCTTTAACACCATTTGTATAAATACAAAAAAAAATATTTTATTTATTTTTTAATATTAAAAGTTTCTATATTTCAAAGCGTTTATAAAAATATATTTACATATATCCACGATGATTTTTAATTTTTTTCACCCGTAAGCAAATCTTCAGTACCATAAAAAGATTCAACCACATCAAAGTACAAAAAATGCTATGTCCAAGCTAGTGCTAGTCCACTGTATATGTCCATATGTATGTCTGCATGTATGCGTGTAAATATGTTAACTCAAATTTGATTTTAACCCATTTTAGCGGACATAGTTTTTTTCATTCCAGCTGTTAATATAACAAGAATTGTTTAGTTTTCGTGAAAGTTACACGTATCGTCGAGAACATGTTTACATGCAGAATTTTAAACGAAATATAATTATTCTCCATATAAAATGTACGAGTATGGCTTTATTAAATGTTAACTTATGCAAAAACCTAAATATTTCGTCAACCTAGGGTTAATATTGATGGCGTCGCGGCAATTCGCAGAAATTTAATAATTTGTCTGTGGATGGAGGACAGCGAGGGGAAGAAAGTAGATCAATCGTAGATATGTATGCACATATTTACATTTATTAATGCATACATATTTATGCGTTTGTCTTTTTGGATGCATGAAGAATTTCATATATGTATGTAATGATTTAGAGATTGTCATTTCAATAATATTCTGTGGCGCGTATGCTAGAGGCGATACAACTTTTTGGCGTCTCGCCGTTTGTCTTGGTTCAAATCCCTGACGGACCGAGTAATAATATTTTATTTTTGAAGTTGAAGTTTTGAAGTTTACAAATATGTGCTTTATAAATTTAGGTTTATTAATTAATTAGATATGTAAATGACAATGTGAGGGAAAATTATGAACATGATTGTGGAAAAAAGTCAAAATATTGCTTAAAGAAAATCTTATCAACTTTGCTGAAATATGAAAAAATTAAAAAAAAAATTAAAAGTCAAAATATTAGCTGAAATAGAAAAATGCATACATGTTTGCAAAAATCAATTTGCAACAATCAGCAAATCGATTTCACGCAAATATCATATTTTCAGCAAGCAAGCAAATGTACAAAAGCCCGCTCCTTCCCCGTTTACCGCTTCATTCTGTACAATTGCCGTTCTGACTTCCATTTTTATTTTAGTTTTTGTTTTGATCTGACCCCAGCACGCCTCTGCCTCCGCAAGCATCCCCTCTGCCTAGTGCTGATCAGTTTTTTGTTTCTCTTTTCATTTTCGTTTTTAATTTGCATTTTGCTTTTCACTATGGTAAATTTCATCGAAGTGTGGAGGAATTGCAAATCTTTGCCGTGGTGGCAGCCGACATTCCGTCGACGAGTGGTGCATTTCGTCGACGTGTGGTGTATTTGCTCGACCGCACCTCAAAATTTCTGCGGAACAAAAACGGTCACTGGAAATGCGCCTTCTCATCTATAAACGTTCTCTCCTCTGGTGTAGCAAAGCTATTTGTAGCAAATTCTAGACTCCAGATGTCGCCCCGCCAGAAGAAGTTAAATATTCCGCCTAAATATATGCCATGCTACAGCGGAAATGGACGACACGCTATTTCTTTAAATAAAATTAGCTGCTGCTATATGTACATATGTATGTTTACACAAAACGTAAGCAAACAACATTTTTCTTGCATAGTCTTCTGTTCTCTTTCATTGCAAGTTGAATTATTTTAATATCTATTGCAAAATTTTGTACATAAAATAAAATAACACTTTTTAATATACAACGCTTTTATAAATGGACTAAAACTTATAATATAAAATAATGTAAAAAAAATATTTTTTAAAAACATGCTTTTATTTAATCTGTACAATCAAAGGAATAAAATGAAGTAGTGTAACAAAAGATTTTTTAGCAAGAAAATTTTGTCAAAACTGCACTAAAATGAATAAAATAAAATAAGTTAAGGTCTCGTTAAAGTTACTAAAAGCCATGTAGTAAAAGGAGATATTCAAACTCTAATGAAAATTACTAACAATTTGTACTAATTTACTTCGTTTTTTGCTAAAAAATCGTTTGTTACACTACTTCATTTAATTCCTTTAGTTCTTGATTGTGTGTGTATTAATATCACCACCCTGAGGATTTGGCAATAACCTTTGTCATCTATTAAAAAGCAATACTTACGGGGCAATGTTTATTGTAAGAACAACATTTTTTTCTATGAATCGACATACTTTAAACATTGTTGACGCTATTTCCATTTGAATGAGGAAATAGCGTCATGACTTTATTTCCAAATTTTTATTGACTTCACACCAGGGTGGGAAATAAAGTCAATTGACCTTATTTCCGTTGATCTTGTTACCTGTCACCTATAAAACATCAACAGTTTTGCTTTCACTAAATGCTTTTGAGGTATAGGATGGTAATTCAAGAAAAATTTGTAGAAGTTGATTTGCCCTTGCAAAATCCATGTTGACTATATGAAATGCTAGAAGAGATAGATTGTGTCAACTGATTTGTTATAATTGCTTCAAATANGTGTCAACTGATTTGTTATAATTGCTTCAAATAATTTAGGAATTGCGGAAAGCTTAGCTATTCCCCGGTAGTTCTCCACTGAAGATCTGCTACCGCTTTTATGTAACGGGGTTACGAACAATTCCTCCCATTTAGTTGGAAAAACGCCCTGTTTAAGAGACAAATTAAATAACGCTGTTAACGGCTCATAGAGATAAGAATACAAGTAGGGATCTGGCCAGGACCATAACTGAAGGACTGCTTTAAGGATTTCAGATAAACTACTACATCATCGGGAGATATTCCTTGGATATTTATTGAGTTCATTGGACATAGTTTAAAAGGATAGTCAATGTTAGCGTGTGAGTTAATGGAATAATTGGATTTAAAAAACTGAGCGAAAATGTTAGAAATTGTTTGATTATCACCAGAGACGGTATTTTGATACTTCATGGCGGAAGGAAACCCACGTACATTTCGCTTGGAGTTTCTTCTTCTTCTTATTTGGCACTACAACCGTTTGTCGGTTTGGGCCGAGACCAAAAAGCTTTTCCAATTGCTTCTCTCCTGCGCGAATTTGCGCCAGTTGGTTATCCCGAGCGCAGACAGGTCCTTCTGCACTTGGTCCTTCCAATGCGTTCGTGGGCGCCCTTGCTTTCGTTGTCCAAA
>NW_016181363.1:0-6318 GCF_001687245.7 Rhagoletis zephyria | reverse complement strand
AATAAATGCAGGACAAACAAGCATCTGTAGTAAATACATACATATATTCGTATGCATACATTTGTACGTAATGTCCACATGCTGGATAAAAAAGTTGAAAATGTTAAGCTCGCATCCCCCGGGTTTTTTCTAAATGGAAGAAAAGAATACCCGTATTTTTTTTATAAAAAAAAAAATTATATTTAGAACTGCCACAAAGCCTATAAAGCTTCCCATGTATTTTATATCGGAAAAAAACACTTTTTCGTAGCAATGGTATATAATTCTTGCAAATCAATATATTCCACCATTTTTTAATATTAACTATTTTTCATAGGTCCCCAAAAACCCCAAAACCCCAAAAATGCAATGGAGGGCTTCATGTGCTTCGAAACAGTTCTAAACATCTTTTTTTTTTTACCATCCTAATGTATAGTATGCACTCATATTATAAGTATTATACTGAAGCAATCATACATTTCTACAAACGCGAGAATATTTGGATGTAAGTAAAATGTGTGTACATTTTCTTTAAAATATTTATGTATGTTTATTGAAAAAAAAAACCCCATAAACTCCATTACATTTAAGGATAATGTACGCACCCTGCCTTAATTACTTGTGAAGTACTTATGAATTCTAAAGCTGCTGCTTAATTGTGGTCTTGAAGCAGCGCGGGTTAGCCAGTGAAGCAATTGAAAAAGGCACACAATTTCTTAAGCTAATTAACACTGATGGTTCAAGTGCTTTAAAAGAAAAAAATACATACGTACACGCAATGCAGCTCTGTACCCAAACAAACAAGTGAGTGAGAAATATAAACCTTCCTGCAGTAATTCACACTTTCCGAGCAAAAGCACAAAGGTACCTTTTTTATTTTTCTCCGCATCGTCGACAAGTGTTTTAACAATTTATCATATTTTTCTTTTATCTTTGCTTTCTTCTGGCTCTACAGATTCGTATCCCCTTTAAAATACTTGCAGTTGACAAGGTCTCTCAAATGTCAACCCTTTGCGTAGAAGTTTCATTTTTTTCTTTAGCGAAATAAAGGAACGACGACGAGTAATCAATAAATCTTACACTTGAATTCGAGTCATTTGAAAGCAGTCGCGCAAAAAAGGAAGCGTTGAACTTAAGCTTGTACAAGTATATACTATACATACTACATATGTATATATTTACCGAGTACGGCATAGTTGAACCAATTCACACAGAAAAAAATAATTTATTTCTGCTTATGTAGCAACTGACTTCGAATTGATGTATAATCACTAGCAGCCTCCTTGCAATAAAGCAAATGCTTACACTTTTGATATCTTTACAAATAATTCAATTTTAGTTGCAAAATCATCTAACTTTAGGCAACTAACTATTTTAGCATTTAATATTAAGTAATTTTAAATTGGTTGAAAAGACATCTCGCTTAAGAAAAATACTGAGTTTGAAATGCTTTAAGCCAAATGCATTTTAAATAACATCGCCATGTTAAAGTAAACAATTCGTTCCAGGGATGAAAATCAGATCTTCAATTAGTTGTGATGGGTAAAAAACTTGTTGAACATCAATATTTAAACTAGTTTCTTTCCGTACTGGGTAGTATGTAGATGTTGGTATGTGCCACCCTTATGTATACATATATGTTCATTTCATATTTTGCGACCTCTTTTAATTGCGAAGCACTCTTCTGATATACTTGTATTTTCTGCGGCCACTGCCATGTATGTACATATATTTTTATAAAAGAAAACTCTTGGAAGTTAGGTTAAAGTTGGGCTGATACGTTAATCATTTACTGTTGCTTCCGTATAAAAAAAAAATCACATCCAGTATAAAGAATAGCATTGTTACGTGTATATCAAATACCCAATAAGGAATCTACGCGATTAAAGTTTATGTTTGCAAATTGGAAAACTGTTGTAAATAATTTTAAGTTCTCTGGAGTTTTCAATTAAAGTTGCGGAAGAAATTTATTTTTTTTAATGGGACATTTTCGTTGAAAAACAACAGAACCATATCTTTGACAAATACGTTTCATATGTTACGTAACTTTTATCTAATTAAAGGATTAGGACTACACAGTACCCCCAAAAAAATGTTTAAAGGTTCTTTTGACCAAACTACGGGCTTTGGTGTTGTAAATGTGCATACGTTTTGCTCCATCACGTTAGGATTTTTAACACGTTGGCTGCCACGTCGCACGTTTTCATGCGACACCCATATGTTACCCTGAGGCCACGTCGCACATTTTCGTACATTTTAATATGGAATTTTACATGGAATTTGGATTCTCTGGGCTGTGGTGAACATTTTGGTGTACTTCCCATGGCCGCTGTGTATTTTTAACGGTATTTTTTTGGATAATAAAAAAGTTGGAAATTTAAAAGAAACCCGTTATAACTGCAAAATTAGGGACCAAAATAAAGTCGCGAGTAGTCAAAACTTATTTTTAGGCACTAAGAAACAAAAAAGAACAAAAATATGTGGTTGGCCTCAGGTGACCAAAATTGTTAAATGGCATTGCTACTGAACGATCAAAAATTCTAAAAAGGCTTTGGCAGCCAACGTGTTAAAAAAGGGGCGGATATTATGTGACAAGCATATTTTTTAAGGTTGAGAAAAAATCTGATGTGATGGAACCAAAGGGACTTCAAATGCGTGTTCAGCGCAATAAAATACACACATAGGAAAGGGTAGTCTGATAGTTTTAGCATGAAGTCTTTTATACTAAAATTCGTGTGGAGGCGCTTTCATCACATCCTCTGCATTTGCATAACGCGCACATCAGGTGGGGAAGCATTGTGAGACAGCTCAATAAAATCTGGTTGCCAGACCAGAATTAGCGATTCCATCTGACTAAATCAGTAGAGGGGAGGCCACTTTGTTTGCATGTACAGTACTTATTAAAAAAAATATATATTTTATTCAGTAAAAAATTGTGGATAGGCAGTATAGCTAATGGTTGTAAGTCGTGCAGGATCCGCAATAAAACTCCAGACGAATTTACACATGCAGCTGTGCATATTAGCAAATCTCACTAGTTGTTTTTTTAGTGTCACCCCTCCTCTTGGCAGAAAAAAAGCTAAATTATTCTTGTTGCATTTATTTCAATCAATGGAATTCCAGAAACAAGTTCTATAAAAAATAAATCACGTATTTCAACAATTTTAGCCTTAAAATGTATGCGAAGAGGTACCGAAATTACTACACCCGAAAAAAATTATAATTGTTTTTATTTTCATAAATGTGGGAAGTTTTTAAATAGAATGTTCATATTAGAGGCAATGAAATTTGGCATCAAGTACAGCAAATCTGTGAAGTTTGCAGAGTGTGCCACCAAACTATAAAAATTGCAGCACGCAGAATATCTGTCGCAGCTATTTTGTAGGTTTTGAAGTTTAAAGATTTTTTTTCATTTAAAAAGTTTAAGATACTACAAAATGAAAACATTAAACGGTGAAAATGTAATAGAGTAATAAAACTAGTGTGCTACCAAAAAAAAAACTGCATTGATTATAAGATGACGATGATCTGCGAAAGAATTAATTTTACAATTTTTATTGGCACACTCGAAGTTCATTCTGAAATTGTTATAGTCATGAAGAAAATAATATATATGTGCATAAGGAATACTTTAGAAAATTTTTCCACGCCAATATTTAATTACTTTTAAATAATATAACTTTTAAGTGAAGGCGTGCGAGTAAACTTGTTAGATGACTTCGTATGGTGCTACCGGGCGTATACGTTACAACCACGGTTATATAAGGACGAGTGGTTTTTTTTACTTTTTTTAGCATATCTTTTTTAAGCTTTAATTTAAGCACAATTTCGTGATGGAATCTGATTCTTTATGCAAAACTGGAGATAATGCATTGTGTAGGACAAGTGTGCCACCATTTTCAACCAATAGCACATTTTTGTCGACAAAATGTAACAACTTGAAAGATTTGCTCATATACATATCTGTGCTGCCCTTTCTATGTGTGTTGATCAAGGATGTAGTATGCATATGGACATTGAGGATGCTTTAGACAATGTCTCCTTCAACATCATGTGCAACTCGACTATAAGGCATGGAGTAGAATATGTGCTGGTAAGAGTGTCATTAAGTTTCAAGCAGAAAAGGGTCAATATTTCACTTACGGTTTTCATAAGCGCTGTTCTCAGGACGATGTGGATTCTCTCTTGCTCCGATGCTGGGTATTTCATTGCCTGCTAGTCAAAGTTAGTGGCTCTAATTTTTACGTCCAAGCATATGCAAATAATACGACCTGATTGACATTTAGTGTAGTGTTGTGCCCTTCACCAGCAGGAGAAGGTTGAACGGCCTTTTCCACTCTGTCCTTAAAGGGGCCATTGGTCAGATATCTTCCGTCACCTAGAGGAACTTTTCATTTCATCCTGTGCACTTACACCTCTATGATAAGACCCATAACCAGCGATACATCTGTGGTGTGGTGGAACCGACTCTCAATCAGTAGCGTTGGAAATATGCTTGCCAAGTCAAAGAACAATGCAGTGCAGTGCAGTTTGGCTGTCAACCAGGGTAATAAAATATTTTTTAGCTCAAATTCTGTTTTTTAATAGTATTCACGTGTGTACATTTTATTTCACTATTTCTACTAAATAGTAGACATTTTACTTTACCCACATTTCATTTAAGATTTATGAAATTTGCATCCCTTATATTCAATTCCAAAATAAAACTAAATAAAACTATACTCCAATTTTACAATTTCTAAACATACCATTTAGATAAGTACGGCATAAACTTCCCAGCACTTAAGCTCTCCCTTGCAAGGGAATTCAATCTTCGCTCATACGAATCAAATCTCAGGTAATCTTCTTAGTAATTTTACGC
Organism: Rhagoletis zephyria; assembly: GCF_001687245.7. Classification (NCBI taxonomy): domain Eukaryota; kingdom Metazoa; phylum Arthropoda; class Insecta; order Diptera; family Tephritidae; genus Rhagoletis; species Rhagoletis zephyria. Next base: position 1,478 of record NW_016181363.1, on the reverse strand, counting down.
CATAGAAAAAGGACAAAAGCATATAAAATAAAACTTCCATAGATGTAATTAACAAAATTGCTAAAAGCACCATAGAAAGTACCAAACTGTCTAAAAAGTTACAACAAATAAGCGGCAACAGCAGAAGCAACTTCATCTAGCCCACATGCGATGGGAGCAACTTTCATACGCCAATGCATTAGTTTTGAAAACATAAATACATATGTATTGACATATGTATGTGTGTATGTACATGCATAACCTGCAGGAAATGTATATATAACTATAAATTAACTTGAAGTTGATTAGAAACGAACTAAAGGTCACTATTTTCTGTGTTTTTTTGTTTGAGGGGAGTGAAATAGTCAAGGGGTGGTTACCTCTGCATTAGATGTCAACTAACTTGTACCTAACCACTTTTGGACATAATATATCAATAGGGAAAACAACAACTCACTTTTTACTTTTTCGAAAAGAGTTGCCGCTTTTCAAAAAATTTAAATTCAAACTACTTAAAAAAAATTAATCTATTATTACAAAATGCGTATCAATCGGAACGGGTTTAAAAAGTTGTTTTCTTAACTTAACCACCTGTTTAAAAAATCAAACTCAAAATCATTTGAATCAAGGGAATTAGGTAATGTAGATATGGATGCCAGGTGAAGGGGATTTAAGAATGTTGTAGTCTGAGAATACTTTAGTAAATTTAGTAAATTTATACACAAGTTGAAACATTAAAATATGGGTGTCAAACGAAAGGATGTTAAGATATCTTTAGTTTGAACATTTGGAATGTTCGAAGAGGGTTGCCACGTGTTAAAAAAGTTACATTAAAGTTATTTAGAAAGTTTATGAATTATTAAAAGATGGGTGTCAATAGAAATGGGCTTGAAAAAGCTTTATTTCTGAAATATATTTAGGACGGTTGCCATCTGTTTGAAAAGTCGAATATTTAGAATTTTGAATATTTAAAATATTCTTGAGGGATTTCAAGAGGGCTGCAATGGATTTAAAAGTTGAATTACTTATTAAAAGATTGGTATCAATCAAAATGGGGTTTGGAATGCTTTATTTCGAACTATATTTAGCGGGGTTGCCATATGTATAAAAATCAACTTCAACTGGATTCATTAGTTAACTGAAATATGTATCATAAAAAAAGTATGCGAAAGAGATGTATGTAAGACGATTTCAGTTAAAAAATATATCCTTTTATATCATTAGATAAACACCGTGCTTGCGAATTTCAAAACACAGTAGTCAAGATGAAGACCTTAGCGTGCATATATGTTATTTTTTTTTTGAATGTTGAACTTTTTTCCTATCTGTACAGTTGATTCACTAAGAAACGGCTGCATGGATTTAGATTAAATATGGCACTGAGATCGCTTATAACTCTGTATAGAATTTGGAGAATCTTTTAGGTTTTTTAAATTCAATTTTGTGCGTTTCAGCACCATGCGGTTTCACTAGTTTACTTTACTTTATTACATTATAAA
>NW_016181361.1:0-6320 GCF_001687245.7 Rhagoletis zephyria | reverse complement strand
TCCTGTCAACAAATTTCAGCCAACTACAAGCTAAGGTTATTAGATTCTGTAGCTTGGTTTCAGCAAAGGTGGCCGCTATAAAAGAGGCAGGCGATAGGGCCTTTCTTCTGATACTGGTAGGGACATATAAGTTATAGAGACTTTTAGTAGATTACCCCGGCTAACCGAAAGGCTGACATGTTTGTAAGGTACTTATGGCCGGAAGCGCACCACAGGCGTTCAAAGAAGCTTCTTCAACTAACTAAGTGGATATCTTGGAGCAGCTCCTTGAATGATGATGAGGTCGAATCATCCCGATACCTTTTTCTCAGCCGTCGTGCTTTTGCTTGAGCTAAAATTTAAATACCTCAAATGGTATTTCATTATAACTCTCAAGGAACTCTCTGGGGTGAATAGTAGCTGCCTGCAGAACGCACANTACTGTGACCTCTACCATTCACAATACTTAGGCACGTTTTAAAAAGTAGGTTATAAAATTTATCTGCCCTTTAAACACAAATTTTGTTCTGAAAAAATATGTTTAAAGGGCGGATACATTTTAAAACCTACATGAGAAACCGGCACTTAGCCTTTTTCTTAATTCCCCAGAAAGTTTAGAAGACCTTTTGGGGTAGGCTACATTAAGCTCAAGACTTTTCAATCGTTTGCTTAAAATAGGCGCAATGGTGTACCATTCGCGGAGTCGCAAAAGCTCCAGAGAAGGATGCCTGTCATAAAACCTTAGATTATCTTTAGGCAAGTTAAATAGTAGCAAGTATTTCTTCAGGTTGTACTCCAATCAGTTTCAGTCTCTCATTCATAATATATCCTTTCTGAGCTCTTCGCTGGTAGTGATGGAACATACTTTGGCTCTGTGGGAGTTGAGAACGCTGCCTTCTTGGCTAAGCTATCAGTCACAATGTTTCTTTCATATTCCCTTGCGTTCCGGTAGCTAAAGAAGCCGAATATCATCGTGATCAGCAAGTACATTAAGCTGCTAAAGAAATTAAGGATTACGGTAATTTATACGTAATTTAATCTTTGCACGCAGACTGGGGCGCCGCGTGCCTATGTACCCTTTACAGTGCTCGCTTGAACGGGTCTCTCCATAATAGCGTCATTCCATGCACGGCTCCAACTAATGAGTTTTTACTTTTTTGAAAAGAGTTGCCACTTTTAAAAAAAGTATTTTCAAATTAGTTAAAAAAGTAAATCAATTATTATAAACTGGGTATCAATCGAAATGGGTTTGACAGGCTTTGTTTCTTAGATGAACTATAGGAGGGTTGCCACCTGTTTAAAAAATCATTAGTTAAGAGAAATATGTGTCACCATATGGGTGCCAAACGAAAGCGGTTTCAGAAAGTAGTAATTTGAAAATATTTTGAAGATGGTTGCGCACCTGCTTTAAATGCGAATTTAGTTACTATACACAAGTTATAGCGAAAAATCAAAATATGGAATGTCAAACGAAGTAGTGTTAAGAAATCTTTAGCTTGAATGCTAAGAATATTTTTAATGTGGAAGAGGGTTGCCACCTGCTTTAAAAAGTTAAATTCAAATTATTTTATAATTAAACGAATTATTAAAATATGGTTATCAATCGAAGGGGGTTTGAAAAATTTAAATTTCTGAACTATATTTAGTGGGGTTGCCACATGTTTGAAAATTTAAATTCCACTTAATTCATTAGGTTATTGATGTGTATCGCAGTGTACGGCGAAGAAGAGTTAACAATGATTAAGCTTGAAAATACTTTAGAATAGGGCTGCCACCTGTTTGAAAGGTCTAACTCAATTAACTACATAATTCAAAAAGTATACGAAATATAAAAATACTATAGTCAAACGAAAAAATGTTAAGAAATCTTTAGTTTAGACATTTCGAATGTTGAAGAGAGTTGCCACCTGTTTAAAAAGTTATATTCAAATTATTCAGTTAGTTGGATGAATTATTAAAAGATGGGTATAAATCGAAATGGGTTCGAAAGGGATTAATTCCTGACCTTTATTTAGGAGCGTTGCCATTTGTTCGAGCAATCAAATTCGAATTAGTTAATCAGTTTATTGAAATACATTTGTTTCACAATAAATAAAAACGTGCACTATGCACTCGGATCTCTTATAACTCTGACTAACATTTGGAATATTTTTTTTTTTGTTTTTGAAATTCAATTTTGGGCATTCGCCATGCGGTTACACTAGTAGGTATATCTTACATACATATGTAAATATAAAAAATAAGTATGTATACATACACACATAAGTATATTTCAGCGCGCAAATAACCAAAAGTCCAGTTGAGAACTGAAAATTAATAATTTAATTATTACTTTTTACTGTTTTTTTTTTACGACCACAGAATGCGTGTTGGTAATCGCCCGTCAATTTGTGAATGTCAATAATTTATAATGTGTCGCTTTGTGGTTAAAAGCTGTTTCTCGACTAGGACGGGTCGATTTGCTAGCGACAAAATAATATTTCTATCAAATCAAATAAAACTTTAATGAGACAATTGCTTAAGTTAATAAAATTTCATGTTAGCGAGATTCGAGAATGATTAACTGTTTGCCAAAAGCAAAGTTGGTGATTTCTTGGATATTCTGGCAGAGTATCATTGCTTAAGTAAAAACTATTAAAAACATATAAAATTAGTCTGTAAAAGATTGAACTACCTTAATCTATTTTTAGCTAACCAAAGACTCTTGAGCACACACACACGCACACACACACTTGTTTAAGTTGTTTACATCTGTACTATGTAAGTGAGGTGGTGTTTGCCTTGTTCTTGCCTCCTACTGCTACAAATTGTCAGTAAATTGCTGTCAATGTTGCAGCCATGAAATATATTATTTATTGATTTGTTCTTAGCATATCAATACTTAAAAATTTAATTGGGAAATGTGATTGTGCGATTTTTGTTGTAGTGGTTGACATATTGATAATGAAAACCAGTTTATTTAAATCGATGTCAGCTGACTTCAGTTATTCATTAATGAATATAAATTAGTAATTAATTCAGTTATTTATTATAAAGTAGCTCTGATTTTGAACATATCTAGTGAATAGTTCTGATTTCTGCGACACTAAAATTTACACACAAAAAAAGCAATATACTCGTAAAACTATGGGTGAAATATATAATAAAATTGCGTTTCTAGAATTTCTCTCTGACGTCAGTAATTTTTCAAAGGGCTTTGAAATTTTAAGGATATGATTAATTAAAAAAAAAAATAAAAAAATATTTAAGCGCACCTTCGGATAATAATACGGGTAATAGATGAATGAGAAAATTTTGTATATTTGGAAAAAATTAGCTTTTTTGGTGTCCTTCAGGGTAAACAAATTACATGATTAAAATGATATATTCAATACCTATCCGTCCTTGTGCACCCAATTTTTTTTTTTTTTGTTCTGCAGAACTTTCTCTTTCGTTTGCCGTATTGTTTATACAATGCACAGAATTTTTAAAATATTTTTTTTTTTTTTTTCTATCTCTGAAATTTTAAAGTCCTTGTAAGGGCCCGAATTTTTCCTAAAATTAAGTTGGAGAAAAAAAATATTTTGCTAAGTTGATAAATTTCATCTAAAATTTTTTAGGTAGAGTGGGCGCCCGGTACATATTTAGTACCGGTAACGGATTTTCTCTTGGCTACCTTTATTATAAGTACTCCTTGTTAAAATGTATGACACAACATTGTGATGACTTCTGTTCTAAGAACGCTTAAGTTGACGTGTTTATATATTTTAATTGGTCTACTCGAGCGTTCTTTGGACTGAGGTTCTCGCAATTTACACCTCTAAACTACATACACAAGAAAAACTTGGGCCAATGAAAATTTTATATTTGTAAATTAGGAATAACGTACTTAAACAATTAAACCCTATTCACCAAGAAATGTTCAGTGAAATGTCGGGAATTGTAAATGAAAGCCTAGTCTTAATTAAATATGCTGGTCAGAAAACCGATCACTATTTCACTGTGGTCTGTAGGTGAACAAAATTGAATTAGCCCTCAGTTAGAGAAAGTCTAGCTAGATGGATACAAGGGCTGCTATAACTTTTGAGATTGCTAATTGGTCGCTTGTCAAGTGATCGGAATGCCTAACAACCACATGCTGCCTGACTTTTATTACAATTTAGAATGCTCTTATTACTATAATTTCTACATATAGTGCAGTTCCGCTTCAGAAATGCTCGGAAATATTCTAACAAGCACAGACATCGTAATACTGGGAATATATTTAGACACCTACCCCAATGTCCCCTGCGGAATAATCCCCTAGACATATCCCTCTAGAATAGAGGTACTCTAAGTTGCTTTGCTGCAGAGCTCTTTTTTAATTTTCTGTTCGAAAATAACGTTTGTCACAACATCCCTCAAGAATTACTAAGTGGGAGCTGAGATTCTAGCTTCACATAGATGATGAGACATGTTCTTTGGCAACATCTTCTCGTGCATATGACGGCTAGACGTTTAAGTTTGGTGAAAGACTATCGCACCGAGGCTAAAGTAGTTCTCGAAAATCAAGTCACCATCCCATAGGTCACTATGTGTGTGCGTGTGTGTTTATGTACCCAAGTCAGAGTGCATTTGTTACCAACCTAAGACTTGCCTCCTAGATGCTTACACATAATTTGTACCTTCATACTTCTGGATTTGATGGCGTCAACGTGAGTCTTTCACATAAGTTTGTATTCAATAATTGGATCGAGGTACTTCTACTCGATAGCGAAATTGTCTCATACTTAGAAGACTTCTTCGATCTTCGAGGGCGATAACAGTCGTGGTGGAGGGTCGATATTAATACTCACTTTGGCGTATCAGCCTCATGTTAAGTTTAGATCCCATTTTACGAGTATTATTTCGCAGAGGGCACTCTCAAACTTTCCTTTGCCAATTATTGCACATTAATGAAAGCGGAAGCCATTGCCAGAGAGGATTCCAAGAAGTTCGTATACTACACTGCTTAATTGGGGAGTTGACAGTATGAGGGTAGCCAGGTAGGGGCAGAGGGTGCTCGAGTTCTCTCCTAAGACTAAGACTAAGATTAAGATTAAGATTAGATTTAGACTAAGATTCAGATTAAGATTAAGATTAGATTAAGACTAAGATTCTAATTAAAATTAAGATTAAGATCAAGATAAGGATTAAGACCAAGATTAAGATTAATATTAGATTAAGACTAAAATACAGATTAAGATTAAGATTAAGACTAAGATCAAGATTAGAATTAATATTAAGATTAATATAACGACTAAGGCAGAGATTTCAAAAAAAAAAGTTGAGGTAAAGGTAAAGGTAAAGGTAAAGGTAATGGTACAGGTAAAGGTAAAGGTAAATGTAAAGGTGNGTAAAGGTAAAGGTAAAGGTAAAGGTAAAGGTAAAGGTAAAGGTAAAGGTAAAGGTAAAGGTAAAGGTAAAGGTAAAGGTAAAGGTAAAGGTAAAGGTAAAGGTAAAGGTAAAGGTAAAGGTAAAGGTAAAGGTAAAGGTAAAGGTAAAGGTAAAGGTAAAGGTGAAGGTAAAGGTAAAGGTGAAGGTGAAGGTGAAGGAAAAGGAAAAGGTACAGGTAACGGTAAAGGTATAGGTTAAGATAAAGATTAAAATTAAGACCAAGTTAAAGACTATGGTTGAGATAATTCCTTATTATGCATACAAATTAGTATACAAATAATATGGTGAGGTATGTACAGGGGGTAATAGGGAGAAGGAGTTTCACTTCAGTCGCTAGTGGGCGCCACAAACAGCTCTTTTTTTCAAAATAGTAGTGAAAGAGTATTTAGAACTATTGAGTAGCCAAGTAATGCTACGTGAACAAAAAATCACCATCCCCCTGCACTCCAAACTTCCAACTAGTCAGCCAACTTTTTGACCTCCCCTCGTAGGATGTGGGCAGCCATTACAACCTAACTTATACCAAACTAAACTAAATAAGAAATTGTCGCCGATTTAAATCACCTACACGTTAAAAAAAAACGTTGTTTATTATTCCTTTGCGTCAAAGACTTACAACACATGCCGACCGCATCTCAATGCCATTCCATTGCCATTACCATTTGTTCTCCTTTATTGCTTTACCTGCAAGCATTTGTGGTCATTTGTTAGCGAAATTTGTCGGCGAATTTCAAAGCGTTTACGAGATAATGCAAACATGCGCTCGCGCCCATTCTCAATTCTCGGTCAGTGGTCGCGCGCAGTCGGCACGTTTGAAAGCGCAACACAAAAACCCACCGTATGTGTCGGCACTTCAAAAACGCCAGAGGAGTGCGCTGCATAGGTGCTGGCTGGCTGTTCGGTCACAATGCTTCTTGACCAAATACAGCTAAGGGAAGGTCAATGTA
>NW_016181360.1:0-6321 GCF_001687245.7 Rhagoletis zephyria | reverse complement strand
TGGCAGGGACTCAGGTATAGGTACACCGTTTTGAAGAACCACTCGTTCTGGTCACATTTTGAAGCACCCGATGGAATGGACAATGCATCAACTGATGATGTAAGTGACGCATAAGCTAGCAACCAGTCAGCCAACTGCGTGGTGCAGCGTAGTGTCATCATGCCACAACTAGCAGTCTAAACAAATTGCGGTCTTTGTACGATATGTAGCGTGGCAGTCGATGCGCTGGCGGTATTGAAACTTGTTGCACAGATTTTTCACTGCCACACTGTAGACGCTTAAGTATTTATGTAAGTATGTAGCTTGCCACAATCAAGTTGCAAGTATTACTGATTGCAAAAATAACATACACACATATGTATGTAAGTAGAAAATGTCAGATTAATAGCTGCAACATGCGATAGCGCTGAGTGCTGCTGTTGCATGGCTGCCACTATTGTTGCTGCATATGTTTGTTACTGGTGTTGTTGTGTCATTCATTAAAAAATGATTGATTGTCTATAAATTGAACTTTATCAATATGTTGATTTATTGAATTAGCATGCAGACATATGTATATATATATACTCGTATATACACACACACGCACTTGCGCATATAAAAGAAGATGTCTGATAGCTGTGGACAAAAATAAATTGTTGCATAACCGGTATTTGCATGGAGAGAAAGACAAGTTTGCCAGAACAAAACCAACGCATATATTACTTGTGCAACAACAAAGTCACACACACAAATCAATGAAAAGATAACAGTTAATTGGCGAAAAATTCGCAAGTGCAGTAGCTTGCAACATGTTGCACACATGTACTTTCGTAAAACGTGTAGCAAATATTTGTTTTATTCTTTTTTAAATTTAAATTTCCGTTCTGTACATACATATGTATGTACATTAAGGCGTATCACGAAAAAAAGTTTATCATGTGGCAGTTCTATTTGAATACTTATGTCGATAAAAAATTTTGGGTATACATTTTTCGTTTTATGCGCCCGCTAAAAACCGCTAAATTGCGTTTTTTGCTATAACTTTCCTATATGCTACCTTTTATGTCACCGAAAAGGCCTCGCTCAGGACTATAATTAAATAAAGCTTCACCCTTTTTAGCAAAGCCGTCAACGTTTTTTGATGGCTTTAGATTTATAGCATAAATATAAAAAGCTAGGGATAGTAACTCCAAAATTAGTGAAGCTATAAATAAAAACGGTTTTGAAGGCCAAAATTGTTAAATGGCCAATTGTAGTCTTCAGCAAGACCCTTTAAGCGACATAAAGATTTTTTAAATCGGATATAAAATAAGAAAATTATAAAAAAATTTTACACCCGAAATTTTCTTTCGCCATAAGTGATTAAATAAAACTGACAGACGCTAAACTTTTTTTTTCTTTCATAGATCGTGATACGGCTTAATGTAGGTACATATGTATGTTATTATTGTTGTTGTTGTTTCAATCAATTATGATCGATTATTTTTGCAATTACTTTTCCGCCATGGGTTTCTTTTGCATTTAACTGTTGAGTTCAATAGGGGCAATTGAATAAATGATATAATTGTTGCTGTGATGAGTTGCAAGTCAAGTTTGGTCAGACAAAGAATTTTTTCTTCTGGCGCGAACTGACCATTGAATCAATACAGCATAAATTATTCCGAACCCAAGTTGAATTTATTTGCAGACATAAATACATAGGTTAGGTTAGGTTCATCTGGCCGGCGTTGAGCCACACATAGGCGGGTATGTCTCTAGCGTTTCTAGTTGGAGCTCGATTTTAAGAGTTGAAGTTGATATCATAAAGGATGTCAAAGCTTTTTGCGTATTTCAGAAGTAATTTCAGCTCTACTTTTGAAATCTTCTAAGTATTTTTGTCGTTTTTCTGACAGCGCGGCACATCGACATAGAAGATGCTCTAGGGTTTTCATGGTCTCCCGCTGACGACACTTCCTGCACCTTTCCACGTTAGTGATACCCCTTTTTTCATGAGCAGTTTTTCATGAGCAGCCACCATTGGAAAGCTGCCGCGATGCCCCGTGTAGAGCCTTCTCCATTGGCCCAAGGTATGAAGACTTCTTTGCGGTATTCCTCAACACCAGCCGCAATAGCTAGAGTAGTATTCGTTTGACTATTGCTGTGTAACACAAATGCGTAAGGGCAGGTGACTGCCAGCATTATTTTCAATGGGCATTAAAAAGCGATAAAGTTCTAACAGTAATTCTACCTTTTCCAGCTTAATTGAAGCCAATTCTTGTATTGGTGAAACTAAGGTCTCTGTTGGACCAGCTATAGCATGGAAGGCTCATTGCAAAAGAAATGTAATTTTCCTCGCTAGCGAAGAGAGATAATTTTTTGGCGGGCATTTGATCTCGTACGTTTTCATTGCGCATGAAAAAATTTGTGCGTTGTGAAAATTTGTTTGGCACCACTTCTTTCATACTATATTGTCAGTGGCGAAAATGGAATTATGTTAGCAGTCATGCACGATTTTGTAATTTCTAAGAGGACCAGTAAACTGAGACTTTTCAAGCATTTCGTTGCCCATACTATCGAAAACCATAATACTTTTTAAATACTTTTGCTAGATTTTCTTGAATACAGCATGAATAAAAAAAAAATAAAAAATTGTGCTATTATGTAAGCGAAGTTCATAAGCTCACGAATTAAATGGTTTACAGCAATCAATTTCTTTTGAATATGTGTCAATGACTTCGTTTAATTATGCGAATTTATCGTTTAATAACAGATCTTTTAGATCCCTCTTTCGTCATTTCATCGCAGTCGAAAAGTTACGCGTTAAGCTTCTTCAACGACGGTTTTTGTACAAACGAATTTACGGCTTGCAATCGCGCTCGGATAATCCATGACGGCGCCAACAAAAGACCTTTTCAAGGTATTGTGGAGATACAAACAATACAAAACTTTATGAATAACTACTACTAGTGAAAACAAACTACATAAACATATATGTATGTAGCTAAGCATAGCAAATAATCATCACAACATCTGTACTCACTCCCGGAAATGGCTAATGTCTGCGATTTTTCAGCATCTCTGTGATTTTCAAATGCTTTTTGGCAGATTTCTGCAACGGATTAGGTATAGCGCATGTCAGACAATCAAATATCTTGTACATTCAGATGGTTTTCTTGTTGCCGACTTGCTTCGTCGTTATTGTTGTCTGCCGACTTATGGCGGATGGCTTAACAGCTGGGAATCAATAAGGCAAAGTACCAAATTTATTACCTGTGCGGAAAGTTTTCGCAGGCAGTCAGCCAGAGGAATGCAGGCAAAGCTGGCACGAGAAGCTGAGCTTTGTTTTGTATGATTGTGTTTAGGAGGCCAGCAGCAGAGGCAGCAGAAATATAAATACGTACCAACAATGTTATGTCTATGGATTTAACAGTATCCTAGCGTTGATTGCACGTGCATTCGCCACATCTACGGCTTTAATTGGCTTTCATTGTATTCGATATCGCGACAGCCATTAATCAAACAAAAAAAACATAGATAATACAAAATATATACTTATATAGGAGGTGAGTATCGGAGGGTGGGCAGGGGAGGGTGTTGGGTTTATTTAAGAGCTGCAGATTACTGTGTATATGTTTTATATTTAGCGACATTTGGCAGGCGGAAGTGATAATAATTTAAGGATATATCTGGTAAAGTGTAAAGTAAAATAAAATAAAATTCCTTGACTGAACGTGCTCAGCCAAGTTTGTAGAATCCTCTACTACTGTTCGGCAGAACCGAGGCTCGACGCCAGCAGTTGTTGTTGTTTTCTAATAGCAGTCGGCCCTCAGCCGCCCAGGACAAACCTGCAATTGTAAACTGCCATGGAAAAGCTTCTCACTAACAACCATCTGCGTTCAAGCAGGGCCGACAATTTTAGACTTTTGCTCGGAATTGCTTATTTATTCAGGGTTTCCAAACTAAATTTTAACGACCACGCATATTTTGCTTATTTAATGTATAAAACTGCGGAAGTAATGGAACAGGAATTTATTTCACAAACAAAACTTTAGAAAAGCGTAATAGAAAGCATAGCACTCCATACTGCTTAAGACAATTTCGCTTAATACATTTTTCCTGAGCATTTCTTGATTATATATTAAATAAATAAAGAAATGTTGACAAACAATAACCTAAAACGATTTAGTTTAACTCTAACTTCAATTGCATTTCTGCTGGGATATCAAAATATCAAACCAAAGTTTGTTGTTCTTATTGTAGCAACTTAAATAACTCTGCCTGGATCGGTTTGTTCATCAAACATTGTCACCAAGCTGAACTATCGCGAGACCCAGAAAGTGCGCAACATCAACTGGTTTTGTCCATAGGGACAAGGGCGTTAGCTGAATGGGGTTTTGAGGGCAAGCTAAGGAGTGCGATGGGTCATGTGGTGACTCTCCGCATGCCAGGCACTCGTTGGGCACATCTGCGTTCACTCTGCTTAGGTGTAAGTTTAGAATGCTGCAATATCCAGAGCGAAGTTCGCCTATTGTGGTGCGACTCTCCCGAGGCAGACAAAGCTCTGCCCTGTCCACATCGGGTGGTTGTGTACCCAAAATGGCATTCACAGGACGGAAGCCGATATAGGTCGAGGCCGACTCCCTGTGAATGCCATTTATGGCTTATCGGTATGCTGTCGGGTCCAAAGGCTGTTTTAAAAATCTCTGGACTTTGTCCGTCAGTTGTTATAGATGTCTCCTGACGGGCCTTGGGGAAAGCTCTTCGAAAGCACGTGTCTATTTGGGTGCCCGCGTTATTAGAAATGTTCAATTCAAAATAAATTTATCTCAAATGTAGAGTAAGAAATAATTAAAAAATATTAAATTCAGTTAAACAAAAAAAGAAGCATTTGTATCGTTATATAATATAAACCGAATTTTCATTAATAATAGCAAAGAAGTGGCAACTAAGTCTATGCACTAGGTTAAATAGGTTAAGTTAGGTTAGAGTGGCTGCCCAGTACTTGCTAAAGAATCGGTTGCGCGTGACACAATGGCAGAGAGAGTCTTCACCTCTTCCTCGTCTCTGCAACTGCGACCAAAATCGTTGTTGGGGTATCCAGCAGGTTGAGGGTCTTCCTGCATTCTATGGCTACTTTGGACGTTGTTCCATTAGACTTGAGAGATTTGATAGCAGCCTGGCTGTCAGAATAGATAGCGATAGGCCGTCCACGAGGGTAAGAGGTTATGAGCCAGCGATCCGCCTCCATTATGGCGTTTAGCTCTGTGGCCCTTTCCCATTCGTTCCTCTCTGGGATTCTTATGGAGAATTCGTTGTTTAAACATAGTAGAGGGGTGGTCTAATCTATCTGTCGTAGATTATCTGGTAGAGTTTCAGCACCACTGAAAATATCTGCCGCTTATGGGGCGCGTGGAGGATAAAACGTAAAGTTTTTACTTAGGAAATGTGATCGAGAATAACGTAGACTTGCGAAGTTTAACATTACACTGCGTTATAAAAAATGGTGGCACATAAGTAGGTGAGATTCCTCAGAGAATAAATTGGAAATTAAAACTTTGCATGGGCGTAGGTTTAATCAAGTCCGCAGGATTTCACATCTAACACATACTTGGAGGAACTCCAAAGCTCTAGCTGACTAACGTTAATCCATCATTGGAATGGGTGAGCAGTTCGCATTCCACCTGGGCAAAGCAAGCTAACCGGCACTAAGGTGGCAGATGAGATATAAGACGGACACAGATAATTGAGAGCCCTAACAACGATTGGATGCCGCTCATAACGATTCCTGAATAAGCTGGGAAGGCGAAGAAGAGCCTGAAACTTGAATGCACAGATTTGCGCAGATTTTTTTGAGGATTTAAATGAAAAAAAGTGGATCGCACGAAAGTCGCTTCATCGAAGAAGCGGCAAGTTTCCCATTTGCGAGGATGAAATATACTTAGATGTTCTTCGTGAATCGTATTTAATCATTTAGAAATCACTGTTATCCGGAATAAGATTTCGCCATTATTGTCATGAAAAAAATGAACAAATCTTGAATTATTCAAGCAAAAAATAAACTATGTATGTAAAATTATTCAAACTCCAAAAATGCAGCTTTCAAAGCACCCAAACGAACAAACGAAATTCCCCCTTCAACGAAAAATCGCATGAATCCCAGACATTTACTTTGTGATTTATCTGCGATTGTAATTTAAATAAATCAGTGATGCGCAATTATTGAAGCGAATGCACACGGCAACATGCTTGCAAGCATTCAACTAGCGAATTGCGTTGCAACAAAACATTCACACGAACATAAACTTGGCGCAAAGCCAATCCTTCGAAAGAGGCCTTAGGGCAAAAAAAAATCACAGTTCG
>NW_016181358.1:0-6321 GCF_001687245.7 Rhagoletis zephyria | reverse complement strand
GTTACATCAGCCACACAAAATTTTTGTTCAATCAAAATTAAAAGTAAAATAAAAATATAAAGTATTTGTGTTAAAATGTTTCCTAGTGTAAATGTACCTACAAACATAGGTACATATGTACATACGTATACGTACATATTAAAAATTACTTCTAGTAAAAACAAAACAAAAAAAAAACAAAATTCAGCAAATTTGTTGATCTGACCTTTGGCCATTATAACAACAAAGTTGTTTACATTTTCCTTAGCTACATCACATTGGGCTCTGTTTATGCTTTATTTACATATACTTACACATACATGCTCTTATATATGTTATTATTTTTATACCCGAGCGCACTTGTGCACAAGGGTATATTAACTTTGTTCACATAACGGTTGTTTGTAACAGCCAAAACGAATCGAGATAGATATAGACAAATGTATACATAAATGCTCAGAATGAGAAGAGAATTTACAATTTTTTTAGACGAAAAATAAGAATTTATAAATTTTTGAAAAATGGGCGTAGCTACGCCCACTAATGATTCGCCCATGCGTATATATTGGTAACCGCTACACCAATTTCCCCCAAACTTGGCTCAGTTGTTAGCCTTAGCACAACATACCAAACGGCTGAAAATTTAAAAAAATCGTGCAATAACCACGCCCACATCCCATATAACGGTAATTTAGAGAAGAACGAAATCTTCGATAAATTAGTAAATACAGAAGCTAATTGATTCAAAATTGATGTTTGCAATAATTCTTTAGCAAAATAACACGTTTATGATAAAATTTTGGAAAATGGGCGTGGCACCGTGCACTTATGAACAGGTATTATGTCTCGGTAACCGTTTGATCAATTTGCACTAAATTTGGTACGATTATTTCGCTTACTACATAAAAGCTAAATGTTAAAAATTATGGAAATTGGGCTAAAATTACTCCCACTTTTCATATAACGGTAAATTTCAGAAATTCTTGAAACTTCGATATTTCGAAATTTAAGGACGCTAATTTACTGAAAATTTATACTAACAATAATCCCTTGAAAATAAGTAACGTTATTATAAAATTTTGGAAAATGGGCGTGATACCGCCCACATCTAACTATATAAATTTATCTCATTAAGTATAACTGCACATACTATAGAAATTGTTAGAAATTGGGGTAAAACCACTCTTCTTACTATGTAACGGCAGTTTTCAGAAAGGTGAAAAACTATATTTAATACTTGCGCCGGGTATTTAATGTTCGACTCCACCCGAACTTAGACTTGTTTACTTGTTGTTGTTGTTGCATTTAGTTAATATAATAAAAGTACGTTGTGTGTTTTTGCTTTGTAGCTTCGCTTGCTGTTTTCTTTGAGATTATTTTGTTTTTAATTTTGTTTTGATCATTTCGTGCATTGCACTTACCTTGAGATAACTGACTGTAAACAACAACAAAAGCGAAAAATGAAATGACAAATGCGTTGAAAATGAAAAATAACACTGGATCATAAATTTGAATTTTGTTTTTGTTCTCCAGACGCCACTTGCCACTATTGTATGTACATAGAATCGCTCGCTGATTCCGAAAATCGAGTTAATATTTATGAAAAAAAAAGGGAAAAATTCAAACTTTAACAGGGAAAAAATTAGAAAAATAACAGTTTTCATGCAAATGTTTTGCACTTGTGTTGAAGCGTGTTCCCGTAGAAAAAAATTAAGCTCCCAATGAAGAAAATCGATTAAAAAATAAAAAAGTAATGATTGGTCAAATGAAAATACCCAAGAATTTTTCGTATGAAATTTGAGCAGAAATGAGTGTTACTGATACGCCACGTGCACCTGACTAGGTAGAGTGCTTGCATCGAAAGCAAGAGGCGGCAGAAATGATTAAACTATCCGGGCTATCGAAGAGCGATCTATATACGGTTTATGGAGTATTTTATTAGATTTTATTTCCCGTAACTCGTATTACGATTATTCAATTAGTTTGTAAGATATACGTGATTGAGTGAAACCACTGTTTTTTTTTTTTAACTGAATAACGGTAAATTGAGACTTACTCCTAAAGTTATCCATACAAAAAATAATTATGTCGATTTTCGTAATCACCGAACAATTCTCTATAGGAATTGGATAGTGGCAGCCATAGAACATTTTTTCTGTAAACCAGTATAATAAATTACTCAAAAACAAAAATATGTACATACATATGTACGTACGTACGTAACAACAATGTCTACAATGTATACCTTATTGCAATCAGAATGAATAATTTGTAGAGAAACTTTGACAAGCAGTTAAATTTGATGTAGGCAAAAGGCTGATTCGTCCCGAATAAGGCAATATGTATTCGTTGAAAATTTATGAAAGTAGTTTGAGTTGTGTTATGGTGTATCTACGGTATTTCAATAAACAAATGCTTTAATCGAAACATCAAAAAATGCTAAATTTTAATGGATTTAGTAAAACTAGTATGTAAAAATATTTTTTTTTAATAATTTTATTTAAAAGTATAATTTTATAACTATCGAAAGAGTAAATAAAAATCTGCTCCTCTTTTGCACTTACAGTGAAAATATGAAAGGTAGTAAAAAACCAATTTGGGTCGTTCACGATCTCTCGCATATGGATTTGCATTTGCATATTTCGCCGTATTGCATTTTTGATTTAAAATTCAATCAGAAACCACTTTTCCTTCCTTTTTGCACTCATTTTATGTGGAAGGGAAGCAATGTGCGACTCTGTTTAAAAAGTGATTGAGTTTTGGCTGAATGTTTTTTTTTTAACACACTTTTTTAATATAATCAAGAACTAAGTATTTCATAGGTTAAAATTTACGCCAAACAGAAGCATATCATAACTTTATGTATTTCGATATTTTATCAAATATGTTTAAGAAATATGTACCTAATACTTTTGTGTTTCATTTAGCTTTTCTCCTGAAAGATTTTAATATATGTAGATATATAAAAGTAGAGATGCGCACATACGCATTTCAGATATCGAATCGCCAAATGGATAGTTTCCACTGACTCTCTTGGCTCCGTTTTCACTTTTGAAAAGCAATTTCCGCCTTACCCTCACAAATCAGTTTGTACGCCTTTCAATCTCACAAAAAATTTCGAAACTGTTTGTATGCATAAATTAGACTAACATACATAACAACGTGAACAAACACGTTTGCTAATATGTATAGCTGTACAAGTACACGTTCTACATACATATATTACCACAAACATTGCGTTACTATCTACTTTTACTTCTTTTAATTTTTACAAGCATTGATTGTCATTTCTCCTTCTGCCAAACAACCAACCAGCCAACCAACGACCGACCAACCAACCAACCAACCAACCAACCAACCAACCACCCTACCACAAAATCCCATATCAGCGCCACCCGCCTTATCGTCATCGGTTCAACTCCTTTCGGTCGAATTTGCTTCACAGCTGGTTTTGTTATCATTTTATTTATTTTAATGTTTTCTGGTACTTACCATTCATTGTAACCGTTGTTTTTAACCGAAAAATTCAACTGACAGCCATATCGAAAATAGCTGCCACTTTGGCACATTTTTCGTGATTTATTACCCGAACCTGCGAACAGCGCTTAACTGTGCCGATGCTGATTTTGTTGCTATTGTTGTTGTTGTTGTTGCCGTTATGCCCGATATTGTATTGGTTTAGCGGCTAATGGGCAAAACTCACAAATTTAAATAAAATTCACTCACCAGCGACACCACCCCGCTGTCCGCCACCGCACTAACCCGCCAGCCAGCGTAATTCCAAAGCGAATCGAAACAAAACGTAATTGAAGCCGAAGAGAGAGCCGCCGCCAAAGTAGGAAGAAACTCGGGCTTTATATTTATGTATGTATGTAGGTATTTGGGTATATGTACTTACTTACACATATCTGCATACACCCACCTACACAATGACGGGGTGAAGGGGTTGGAAGTGCGCCCAACCAGAGATAATTTACCGTTTTAGTGGACGACTTTTCACACAAAAGCAAACGGTCGTACATATACATATTTACATTACACCGTACCACCTTACAAGTAAGAAAAAAGTTCACCATAGACCCTTGAGCCTAAAGCAGGCATGGCCAGCGCTGGACTAAAGTATTTTTGCAAGGCAATTTCGAAAATCACCTCACTTTTACCTTTTTATATTTCTCGTGATGTCTCCGGCATTTACGGTCGGATCTTAAAGTATGATATCGTCGTTTAAAGTACAAAACCGCGTATGTGAGGTTGCAAAAATTTATTTTCTAGAGAGTAAAAATACTCATATTTCAAAATAGTTCTCTCTTTTATAAAGCAATAGCATTTCTGGCTACTATATTTCAGGACGAATAGATAAGGATTGAGCCAAGAGCATGTGTGAGCAAATCCCATTTTTGGCAGCAAATGTTAGTTACGCGGTTTTGTACTTTAAACGACGATATATGGATGTTCTTGTGTCGAAGAGACCATTTTATATACACGTTGAGGTCGAGGCCATAGACATACAGACATAGATTACAAATTCTAATTAGCCCCTAACCTAAAAGTTCCTGAGTACTCAGAGCTGACCGTATTTGCGTGTTCTCTGTTCTGCACATGGAACCATGCTGGGCATATTAGGGCAACTCATCGAAACGTGTAAATACCGCGTAACCACGTATACCTCGTAAACTTGTATGGAAAAGTGGAATGTATTCCTTTAATACTCGTTTGGGAGAAATTAGGGATCTAGTTCTGTGTACCCCTATTTCATTGTTTCTTTGGGAGGCTTGTGGGAGATTATTCTGAGGGCATTCCTTTATTACTCATTAAGAAGGTTTCTAAAATTATATTTGTGTATGCATTCCCTGATTGCTTGTTTAGGAGGACAAAGTGATTACTCGCCTCGCCCTAGGACATTCCGTGTTAAAGGGAGCATACAAAATAAACGCTTATACACACAAGTAAAGGGCGCGATGGGGAGTAATCGTAAACTAGCAAAGAGAGTTCTCATCGAGCAATCGAACGATGATCCAAATTTCTACTGGGAATATACATACATACATACATATGTACATATATATATATATACTATATACCTACATCTATTTTTTATATTAACAATCAACTGATGATTTAATCGATTGAATCGATCGCTCTAATATTACGCTTCGCGGAAACCGGCTTATCGCCAATATTGTTACTCAACTAATATAATAAAATAAACAGTGTTCCTGATCCAATTCTAGCGGCCGTCCAGTTAAACTGAATTTATATTTATTTTTATTTATATATATACATACATACTTACATACATACATACATATGTAGTATGAATGTATGTACATATCTAAATAGATTTAAATGTTAACGTAGAAGTAAACGAGAGCGCTCATTGTTCACAGTCAAATGCTAATGATTATAATTTTTATTCCTCTATAAATAATCACGCAATGACCGATCAGCGAGAGGAAAGAAAACACTTGTTGATTGCGTGGGAGGAAGAAAATATACTGGTTCTTTTTATAGTAGAATGATGTTATATGATTCTAAATGCTCCTATAAGTAGCCAACCAACTTAAGGCATCCACATGAATGGACCCAATACTTGGGATCGACCTACCCCAAAAAATTTGCATTAGGTATTTGAACAAATTAGAGCTGAAATTCAATAATTGAGATGTAAATTTTTGAGAAAAAAGTTCGCTTAAATGGTGTTTATATAAAAAAAAACTTCACAGGAATGGCTACTCCGCTAAAAAGAAAGTCGAATAATAAAATACACCTGGCTCTTTCGAATAAATAAGCCAATAGTGCTGAGCTAAAGAAGAAATCTGTCGATTATATGTGGGGATCAATTTATGTTGTATTTATAAAAAATTATTAAAATAAAATGGCTTAGAGCCCGTTATAAATGTTATAAAAATAATATAGATTGCAAATTCAGATTCTCCCACCCCAAAACCCCCAGGAAGAATGTTGTAAATATTTGAATTTAAACCACTTGTAATTATTTTAAATCCTACTCTGGGACCACCCCCAACTTCATATCAAAAAAACGGCTTAAGATCGCCAACCTGGGAAACGGGGAAATCACTCACCTAGATATGTATATACAACAATCCAGACTTTCAGAAAAACTTGGTTAAATCAATTCAGTGTAATCAATCTGTAACAACAGATCGATCAAATGGGGTCCAGGGCAGCCCACGCAAAAATCAAAAAAAATAAGAATAAATTCTAATTTATCACATAACTAGAAAATATTAAAAATAGAACAACGGCCCAAATGTCCAAAACATATAAATACGAATTAAATTGATTTCCTTTATTTGAGGTCCAATAATGTTTTTAATAATT
>NW_016181357.1:0-6322 GCF_001687245.7 Rhagoletis zephyria | reverse complement strand
GCTCGTATTTTACCAAACAAGTTGAAGATTTTTATCTATTTCGCGACACCAGCCATTACGAAATTGTGCAAATGTATGTAAGTATATTCATTGTGGAAAAATTTGAACAGAAGCGACTTATGTAAACGCAAAAATTTTACCTACAAAATCGGGGATGATCTATTTTTTTTCGGTTTCGACCGCAAGTAGGTTTAACTGACAGGAAGTCCATTTTTTCAAATTAGATATATGTATATACGTACATGTTTTTACTACATATTCAGTTTCTAGGCATAAAAATATGTAACTTTTGTTCGAAACTTCTCGAAAGTGCCTTTTTTAACCTCTAAATGACCTTCGAACTTTAACTCGTCCTGGATTCCTGTTGAAAAGTTTTGAAAAAGGCATTACCGAGAAAGAAGATTCAAACAAAATTTGCGTATGTATTTTTGTCCACAGAATCCGAATCTGCAGTAAAAACATACATGTGTAATTTAAAAAAATGGACTTCCGGTCCAAACTGGAATAAAGTTTCCGACAAAAGGAATGTATTTATATGCGCAAAATCCGAATCTGTGGTAAAAACATGTACATCGGTCGAAAGCGGAAGTCAGTCATACCACCAAAGGATAGAGAATGCCCGATTTAGTAGATAAAATTTTTGCGGTTTTCAACAAAAAACATTTTCCTCCATCTTAGAGGGGGTGGACTGGTGCTCTAGGACATATGTATGTATGTGCATTAAAGTTTTTAAAAACCTTGACGGCATTTCGAAAACAAAAACATTGGGCATTGCGAATAAAAAATAAGCAATAGCTTTTTCTTAAAATTTTAGAACTTTTTTTTAATCTAATAGCCATTAAAACCTACCATATAAGCTCACCAATTTTATATAAGTTTAACAATTACGCAAAGTCTTCAGGACTTTAGTCGGCGTTGAGGTAAAAGCCCCTGTAATAATCTTGCACGCCAGCCTTTGAACCTTCGCAAGTTTGCGTTTTTTTCTGTGGATTTATCCACGGACGGACACCAAACCGCAATGCCGAAGAACAGAATGGCACGCGCAACCGCTATTTACATCAGTTCACAATGGGAGATTTTAAGCTTAATTTTTTCCCTATCTCTGATTTAGAGGCTCTTCTTATAAACGGCAACGGCTCCTCTGCATTGCGCCGCATGTTTGCGTTCTGTCCAGAATAACTGCCAGGTATCTAACATCCCCTCAAAACCCAGCGCAACAGAATCTAAGGAACGAAATTGTACGGGGAAATTTTTATTTTTTTTTACGAACCATGATCGATTTTTCCGCGTCTACGCTAATTCCTTCCTATTTAAATCAGGTTTCCACGTCGTGTAAGGCATCTTGAGCCAGAGAACAGATAACTTGGGGGTGCTTACCAACTACCGTCAGGGCAAGATCATCAGCGTAAGAAATTACCCCTGACAATCTGTACATTGAAATTGTGACAGCAGAGTATTCACCGTTACATTCCAAAGGATCTCTGAATATATAGATCTGCTGCCAAAAAGGTGACGAAAAAATTGTACCAAAGGCTGATACAGCCCAAGAATAGGTAGGACATAGAAAATCGACTGTTCGAGACGAGTTGGCATGAGAAGGATCGCTAACGGCCGTTTCGGGACCTGAAACATTCTGTGGTCTCAGTTAGTCTTCTTCTGCACTTTCATTAGAAAGGATATTATTTTAGAAAATAGAACTGACATTAGGCTAGTTTCTAGGTACATAACTGGTCACAACCGATTGCGATTCCACTTGCACCAAATAGGTGTGATAACAGAGTCTGAATGCCGTCTCTGCCTTGGAGATGTTGAAATATCAGAACATATCTCTGTCCGGCTTTAGCCAGACAAAGATGGATCCAATTTAAAGTTTCAATAGTCGAAAGCTTTGTATAAAGAATTTGTCCACCAATGCCATTTTAGGACTAATTAGGGAAGCGTAAGGTCTCTTGGCCTCATCTTGGCCGCACTGGATTAGGCACCCTCTCTTTAAAAGATACAAAAGATCTTTCAGATCGCGGTGTCTCTTGTTCTGTTACACCCAAGAACTAACTAACTAACTAACTCGATACAGAAGAGGATGCTTTAAGAGCAGCCCGTTTAATCTAACCAAATCCAAGCATTAGTTAAAATCCACTGCAGTTAGAAAATACTTCCTTACCCAATGGTTCACAATTGTTTGGCTCCTTATATTGGATGGCTTTAAGTCTAACTGTCAATACTTTTAAAATCACGAATCATTATACATAAGTAATGCCAATCTGCTGGGCGCTTCATTCCTTCTATCTTTTGGTGTTTAGAATCGGGCTCTTCTTGCGTAGTTAAACTGAAAATTCTAGTTTTTTGCCACCTGACTATTTAATTTAATTATTTATAATTGATTGGGTATGTAGATACCAGCATAAAGGAAACTAGGGGACCAGGTGCCTTCCACTCAAAATCTTCGAATATCAATATGTGTGTGTGAAGTAGTACGTGCTGAAGTATGTTTGGGGCGATGTGCCAGACAGGATATTTTTAACGCAGTCCAAAAACGCCATAAGCGAGGGAAATTACATAATGTCGCGAAATTAGCTGTTAAATCACCTGATAAAATTGTTCTGATGGACAGTTAATTGTTAAAAATGTTTCTGATATCACTTTAATACATGGGGATGTATGTACATGATATTGTATGTAAATGAGCACATTTGTATACTTAATATATGTATGCTGGCAATTTGTTTATCGTTGTCATTTGTGTGAGCAGTTGATTATGTTAATACATCGTTAAATGCATGCGTAAGTCTATATGTATGTATGTCTGTGGTTATCTGTTTTGCAATAATTGCGATAACACCATAAAATTGTTTAATAAATTGTTAATATAACATCGTTAATAATAAATGTGTTATGTAAATGAGTGAAATATTATTTAGTGTACTCCTACAATACCTACATACATACTCGTAGATTATATCCAATACATGCCACTTTTGTTTGCTTATTTGCTTTGAGCGTGGGAGTTTTCACTCAACGCACACCCGGTCATATTGGTGATGTGGTTTATGACATTAATTAAATATAACCGCGCCCTCCAAATGAATTTGTTAACCCTTGCCGTACAATCGTACAATATTGGACAAACTTTTTTTGTACTTTTGTATTTAAGAAAAACAGAGCTTTTGTTTTTAAAATAGCAATAGTTTTGAGAAGAGAATATTATTCTTATTTTTGACCGTGTTTTTTCACAAAAAAAAACATCTCTATCTAGTCCGCCATCTCCTTTAAGAGTTCTCTGAAGTATGCCAAACGTCGTAAGTTATCCCAATGCTATTTTCCAAGAGTTTCTTATTCTTTTTGTTTAAAGACAAGGCCTTGGTGTGCTGCTAAAAGATCTGAGCCTATAAAGGAATTCGCAATCTAAATTTCTTCAATATCAATATGAGTAGGAACCAAGAAAACCCGGTGGTTTGATAATGCAAGAAATACTCCCATTGTAATTGATATTGAAGTCCGACATTTGATTTGCCATAGTTTCAGGATAACTTAGCCTCAGTTCAACTCAGCCACTCATGCCAGTACATTTTCCAATTGCTGAAGTATATATACTACATATATCAGGCTTATCTTATTTCGACTGCTTATAGGGAACCTACTACGCCTGCGCGCCATCTGGTGCTTTTTCGGGCAATCGCCTTGAGCTGCTTCCAGCTTAACATGAGTTACTTTGTCTCTTGATCGACTGTCCTCTTCCACGTACCGCGCGGGTTGCAGGACGGCCTTTCTCTGCCGATAATGGAATTTCATTTCAAGGCATTCTTTGTGTGGCTCTTCCCATCGCTGCCTTTTAATCTAAATGGCAGGCAAGGGCCTTTATCTCTAGCCATTTTAAGAAACTCGTAATTTGAAATGATTCATGGCAAAATTTTTTAATTAGCTTATCTTTTTTGTAACAGATATAACTGCCCAATTCTAAAACCAAATTGCATGGACGCTGTACAACAGGTTCTAAACACTTTTACTTTTTAATTTTAATTTTTTTATGCAACCTTTTTGACTGCTTTTACTTTGCACAGGTGTGCCAGACTTTAAAGCTTTCTGTCTGATAGTCAGAAAAGTCTCCGAATTATGAGTTGTAAACCTCATCATGAGCTCATGAGCTCTTAGAAGGGCACGCCAATATAAGTCCAAGTCAAATTCGCTTCACTGAGTCTTAATTTGTAACACCGAAAGTGTCCGAAATTAGTCCGGCTGGATGACTCGTCTCAGAATCATGTTTATGATGAAAGAGCACTCAGAAAATTGTTTAGAGGGATGGCTTCTTACTTACTGGTTCTTTCAATCTAGACGACTATTCGTAGATATCGACACCTGAGTAGAAGATCGACCTATCTCGGTAGCCAGTTTGAAAACCCCCTATCTCAGAAAACTTTTCAAGAACGCCCTACTTCAGAATTTGATTAAAGAACGGTCTATTTCAGAATTTTATTGAAAAACAATCGGCAACTGAGTTTGAGATAGGGCGTTTTAGAATGGTTGCCGAGATAGGTCGATCTTCCTCCCAGGTGTCGATATATTATTTTCTTCTAGATTCATCCCAGTTTTTTTAGACCAATCCCAAGTTTTCCCTTCCTACCTCCTAGGACTTTGTTTAATGAAAAGGGTTAGCATGATGCATACAAATCGGTTTCAGACTATAGTTAGTTATAGTTTCTTGATCGATGATTTTGATGCACTTTCGTGGGAATGCAAAATACCTAAGTATATCTCGGTCAAACCATCTTGATGTTCAGATGAATTTTCCAATATCACCTATAGTAGATCCTAATATATGTGTTAGTTTTGTTTGTATGTATCTTCCGATCTTTTAGTCGCCTATATTCTTCAATGAGGGAAAGAAAGCAGAACCAATAACGATAAATTCCGATCTGCAGAACGCTGAATAGTGTTAAAAAGGTGATCTAGGTTGCCCCCCATTACATGCTAGACAAATGCCATTTTGCAGCAGACTAGCTGTTCTTTACCGGACCGCTTCTTTTTTCCGCCCATCTTACGGGAAAGGCACTGGATATCGAAGCCTTGGAAGATACATTTCTATGCCTAGTTTTCGCCAAAGAAGGATATGCATACTTATGCGATAGCCTTTTTTAACCCTCTTCTGCTCTTCTTTTCTACCAGAGCAAGAACTACTGTTTGTAAAATTCCATGTGTATGAATTCAAAATATTATTCCCGTTTTTTTTTGTAACAGAACGTACCAATGTATGACCTTAATCATACTGGTTATTTTATTATCACGACAGGACGTTGAATTGGTTTCGATTGCCATCGATTAACTTTGCCTTGTAATAAATGAANTAAAATTCCATGTGTATGAATTCAAAATATTATTCCCGTTTTTTTTTGTAACAGAACGTACCAATGTATGACCTTAATCATACTGGTTATTTTATTATCACGACAGGACGTTGAATTGGTTTCGATTGTCATCGATTAACTTTGCCTTGTAATAAATGGAAAAATTCAGTGAAGGGAAACGGCGTCGATATAACAATTACTGGTTGGCGTTAATGTACCTTCATGTAGTTTATTATCTTTCCATTAAAGCAAACTTTGATTGAATGTATGGTTGACTCTCACCACTTGTTCGGTTAACTAGTATGTATTTGAGATTACAGCAAATGAATGTTAAATAGTACAAAATACACAGAGTTTTTGAGTGTTATATAAATTTATTATCCACTTCTACATATCTATGTGTATATACATATGCACGTAAGTATATACATATATCTACATACTAAATGAGCAATCACGCATCAATTTTCGACACTTTATTCATAATAAATAGTATTTCACTATAATATCATGAGTACATTGCAGCACATTATCGAATCATTGACGACAATATCTGAAACCACCAAGCAAAAACAAACAACTACACAACTTACCCGCATGTTTACATATGTACATACTGTACCATCAAAAGAATGCAATAAATTCATAGTTAATGTTGGAGCAGCATTTGGGCTGCTCGCTTAAAGGATATTACCCTGCGGTGGTGGCTTGGCCTACGCACATTGCTGCAACTGGCTTTTGTTTTGGGTTTCGCGTTGACGCGAATTGCTGTGAAAGAGGATTATAAATACACAATAAATGTCCAATATTGCGATGATAAGCATATGTATGTATGTTTGTAGATGCACACTGTTTCGCTCATAGATAAGAAGAGCTGCGTTAAACGTGTGGCTTATTTGATAATAAGAAATCATTCTATTTCAATCGTTGATAAGTAGGAGTTGATAGGTGGGGCATTAAAGCGGTAGTTGTGTGCGAAGGTT
>NW_016181356.1:3787-6330 GCF_001687245.7 Rhagoletis zephyria | reverse complement strand
AAATATATAAAAATTTTGGACGGGACGAAGTTCGCCGGGTCTGCTAGTATGTATATAAACACATAAATTTAAGTCGCATGAATTACTTAGCATCANACACATAAATTTAAGTCGCATGAATTACTTAGCATCACGGGGAAATTTGTACATACGCTATCTAGCTGAGTTTTCACCTTTTTTTTTGGTTTTTGCTACTTCCTTAGGTTTAAGTAATAGTTTGAGGTTAGTTTCTTTAAGTTTTTCATTTCTTTGCTCACCATACAATTTTATCATTTGTTGAAATAATTATTTTGATAATTTTCCGCGGCAGTCCCGCAGATTCGATCTCAAATTGTGTGTGGAGTAAGTCGATAATTTTAAGTTTTTTCTTTGCATTTTTTTAAAATAGCGTAGCCGCGGAGTGTGGTAGTCCAAGCTGGATAGTAGGTAATGTAGTAATGAGAGAGGATTTACTTTCAATTGTTCATGTCAGCTACTGGAAAGGTTATACCTATGTATGCATATTAGTAACCTTATGAGCTTCATTTGAGGTGAACCACGACAGTGGCGGCGATAAAGTTAGGAACTACTGAGGGATTTTATAAGCATAATTATCCTGCTTTTTTTAGTTGTTTACATTTTTTTTCTCATTTTTTGGGGCGTTAAGGGAAATTTTACTAGCTATTCCTTCTAGAGTATTAAGAGAATTCGAATTATGTAGATTAGGTTTTTTTATGATTTCCTGAATTAAATTAAATGTACCTATAATAAAAATTAAGTATATGTATGTATGTAAACGACAGCTGTAATTTGAATTTGGCTAAAGAAAAAAAAAACAATACATATTAATGTAACTATAACATTAATTATGAGTTGAAGGTCTGATCGTTTCTCTATGTCAACATGAGGGACTAGTGCTTTTCTTAGATTGGTGTGGGTGTTGCACTAGGGCAGCAGGAGGAAGGCGGAAGCAGGGCGATACAATGACACACTAACTTGTACAGGACGAGACAGTAGACTAGACGTACTTAAGTCGGGATCAGGGGGCGTAACACAACGTCCATGGCTCAGCGTTACACACACGCAGAGAAGGGTGGGTAGACTCCACCCGACAGGACGGTTCTTCTGCTGTTCTTTCAAACTTTCTTTCCTTTTCTTGTCGATCTCTACATTCAAACCTATCCTACTTATGTCCCGAATGAGGCATGAGTAAACTTGCTTATGTGTGCTGTAGGTAAGGGCTGTGGAGATAGTGTGGATAATTAATTAATTAAGAATTGTATATTAAAGTGGAAATCTTAGGCCGGAGTTTTAACGCAACTATTTTGCCGAAGTGTGTTCATAAATAAAGTGTTTATTGTGTGAAATAGCGCCGAGAGGTTAGTTCAATTTACAAACTTTAACAACAAATAACTTAAAAACTATAAGCCTGCTGCGGCTAAAAGTATATATATTTGCAATCAGGAGAACTCCCTCTACCGTTCCATAGCAACCTTAATGCGGAACTCCGGGGATGCCAAACTAAATTGCAGCCAATTTGTACCACCTCTTTGTACATATGTAAGAGTTGATAAAATTTAGAAGAGGCTGGCCTTTTCCTAACCTTGTTTTTGGGCCAGTTAGCTTTTTTTTAGCTTTTCTATTTGGCCGATCTAGCTTTTTCATTTTAGAAGTCCTGGCAACACTGTATACAACACATGCCTTTTTGTGCATAAAAATGTGTGAATGTATGTCAATAGATTATGTACGAAAGTTTGTTAATCTATGTATGTACATATGTACATATGCATATAAATATGTGGATATTATATTAATAATAATAATGGATTGGCGCTTACACATATGTTAGTGTTTGGCCGAGCTCTCCTCCGATTTGTGGCGTGCGCCTTAATGTTGTCACACAAGGAGGAGATTTTGCGAATACGAATATTGTGTAAGTGCACTGATAAAACGTGGAGATGCTACATTAAGACTGTCCCCCTACGTGCACCTTCTTTCGTAATTTAAAGTCAAAGAGTAACAAATAGTAGGTATTTCCAGCGGAAATGTTCAATGGCTGGCTATAAAGAGAATCAACTATTAGGTAATTAATTATGTAACTATCGAATATTATTTGTCAAGGCTCTATTGAAAAAACTGGATGGAAAACTGTAACTATTTTTTTCTCATGAAACTTATTATTCTTAAGATCCGTGTTTCCTTTCATTAGTCTTTCAGCTCGAAAACCAAAATATTTATTTTAATTTTGTGTAAATTGTCAAAATTAGCACGCATCGAAATAAAGATAAAATGATATGTAAATAAGTTGACAGCCAAGTTTACAAATTAAATAAGAATTAATTCAAGGTGGATTATATATATGTATATTGAGGAGTGGGACTTGGCATGATAGTAAAGTAACGTCGCTCAAATACAAAAAGCCGTAACTAATTTAATCCAAAATCAAATTTTTGATTGATTATGATGCATTTCACCGAATCATAAGTCCCCACATCGTTTTAGCCAATATAAAAAATTTGATAGTTGTGGTTTTTCAGCGACAATGTGAAATGCACCCTTTTATA
>NW_016181356.1:3243-3728 GCF_001687245.7 Rhagoletis zephyria | reverse complement strand
TTCGAAATGTGTTTCGCAAACCCAATTGCTGCGAACGGCGACGAATCGACATTTCACGGTCTTCAGCAACACTCTCAGAAACAGACGCAATATTCTCTTCTGTACGCACTGTACGCATTCGTGTGGTNAGAGAATATTGCGTCTGTTTCTGAGAGTGTTGCTGAAGACCGTGAAATGTCGATTCGTCGCCGTTCGCAGCAATTGGGTTTGCGAAACACATTTCGAACCGAACACTGATTTTGGTAATAAAATTCAATGATTTGCAAGCGTTGCTCGTTAGTAAGTCTATTCATGATGAAATGTCAAAGCATACTGAGCATCTTTCTCTTTGACACCATGTCTGAAATCCCACGTGATCTGTCAAATACTAATGCATGAAAATCCTAACCTCAAAAAAATCACCCGTTAGTACTATTAACGATATGTTGAAAATTCGTGTTCTTTCGCCTCAAAAAATATACCAAAACACATTGAGCGCTTGGAAT
>NW_016181356.1:0-3233 GCF_001687245.7 Rhagoletis zephyria | reverse complement strand
TATGGTACCGACAGCGGTGAGTAATTAATTGTGACTACCTGAAACTAGGAAAGCTAATTACAAGCTATTCATTACAGGCGAACCTTTCCAAGAAGTCACCCGGAAACTAAGCAAATCTGAGACCTTTATCGTCCGTGATTCCATAATTCAAATTATTATAAAAAACGGGGTACCTTTTTAACAAAATAACAAAATTTTAAACTAATTCTGCCGACAGCCACGACTTTCAAAACAGAATTTTCTTCGAAATTTTCATTCCTAGAATATAATAATTTATTTGTCATATCCACTTATTCACAACCTCGCTCTAAGAGCACATTTTTCAAACCAGTCACACAAGACAGAATTAAAAATGAATTACAAAAAATCGAAAAACGCTGATGATGTAACAGGTTCTCCAAATTCAGAGAAAATAAGTAAAGAGGATAGTATGATAGTTTGTGCCGCAAAAACAAAAAACAACTAAGCACTTTGTTCAAACATCTTTGAACATGTGTGAATACATACAAACATACATATATGCCTGGGTCTTAAAAATACTCAAACTTAAAATTGTAATAAACATTTCTAATCCTTGAGTATACAAAGGAAGGATAAAAATTGTGCACTTGCACCAAAACTAAAATAGAGTCCACCGAAGAAAATATAAATGGAAGAAAATATAATTTGTACGCTTATATTTACATATTTAAATTCTAGACTGCATCACCAAAAAAAGTTGCAGTTTTTCCGCTTTTTCCGAAAAACTTGAATAACTGCGCCAAAAATGTTCTGATGTAGACTTATGGGATCTCAGTAGAAAGGTATTTTCACACTGTTTTTATTTCTGGCCAAAAAACCACATTCGTGTCCCATCTTGTTTTTTCGAATACCAACACAACTTAATTAAATTTTGAATGACGTTCGTTCATCGTACCTTTCTATTCCATCGTTTGAATGAGTTTATTAGCAAAGAAATAAAAAGGGTGAGAAAATACCTTTCCAATGACATCTCTTAAGTCTAAATCGGAAGAGTCTAGGTTCAGTTATTCAAGGTTTTCCTATACCAGTCTTTGAAAAAAGTTGAAAAACAGCATCAAAAATCTCATCATTACGATTCCGTTCAACATTTTCTTTTAATTTTTTTTTTTAATATTTTAATCTTAAACCCTTTTGTCATTTGAGGGGATTTAAAAAAAAAAATCTTTAAGAAACTATTTTTATTCATAAAAAACTCCATTTTTGGAGGTATTTTCAAATCGGTCCAGCTCACTTAAATCTTAATATTTTTCCGAAATATTTTGGTGGACGTCTTAAAATATAATAGATTTTATAATTCCAATGGAAAAATAGTACCGATTTTTTTTTGTATGGGGAGTGATGCAGTCTAATAAATTCATATTTATGTATCCAAACACAAACATACGATGAGAATGTCAAGTGCATTCGACGCACAAAAGTAGGTAATTAAATATAAGGAACGTTCGCGAGAAACAATAAAATATTGAATCGGTTAATCTTTATCAGTTGTAAAAATATAAACACACATAAAATGCAGCGCATACGGGAAACATTAAAATGTCAGTGCTGCAAAGCAACCCTTATGGTGCTACAAAGAGAAAATACATTGGTCGCATTCATAACAAGAATGATAGAATACAAGATTGCGCCGATCAGAGAGGATTTTTGAGAATAACTTTTGGGGGGCGTCACACTGGTGCAATTGCGAGAGAGAAATGCCAAAGCGTGAGCAAGAATGGAAGAATAAGAACAAATGTTGCAAGGAAAACGTAAACAAGTTGCACAAGTGTGACGTCATGCAAACATTGATTCTGTCAAATTCGTTAAGAGAGGAATGCGGTCCGAGATCGGCGCAACCTTTGTATTCTCTCAATCGTGCATTCATTAGACGTAGCTGTTTAGCTCATCTGTTACGAAACTACTGGCAACTGGTGTACCCAACAATTACGTCTTAGAAATGACTTGATAAATATGCTGCCAAATCAACAGCTGATAAATGTAAACAAATGAAATTGCAACAAATAGAGATAGTTGGGCCGATACTATTTAGAATTCAACGCTGAGCAGCCGCCGTGTTGAAAAAATCGTTTAATGTTACACACGTTGAGTTCAGATAGCGTAAAAATTTTCCGCTGGAAAAAATGGCGGAAAGTTGCCAACTGTTGGGCTGAGCGTAACTACTCAACTGTGCGTTTCTAAGACAAATAGCCAACGGTTGGGCAACAGCTACGTCTTTTAAACGTGCACATTGCCTATCAATATTCTCAACATGCAAAGATGTAGCAGAGGCACACAACTAAAATACCATAAGAACCAATGCACTTGTTTCTTATTTTATCTTTTGTAAATATACATACACATATATGTACATATACAATTAATTAGGAAACATAAAGTAAGAAAATCTATATATATAAAATTAAGTGGCAAAACTTCCTGTTCGCAAAGAAATTTTCAGGGGTGATTGGGGTCTGTGTGGAGGGTGCACATAAGAAATTTCCTGAGTGTATCTTTGAACGTTTTGCAAAAACAAAAAAAAAAATTAATTCTGTTTGGCTTTACGTGTTTTTTTCGGATTTCTATCATTCCTAGACGGCTTGCCCGATTTCAATGAAATTTTCAGGGGTGATTGGGGTCTGTGTGGAGGGTGCACATAAAATGAAATTTTCAGAAGTGATTGGGGTCTGTGTGGAGGGTGCACATAAGAAATTTAATGTGTGTATCAGCTGGCGAATATTTACAATTATTAAAAAACATTGACAACAATTTAATTTATAATCTTTTAACTGGAGTCTACTATCGCACCCTTTCCTCAAACGTGTATTAATTCAATATTCAAATAACGTATATTTATATAATTTGAAAAAATCTCCCTACTATACAAATATGTACAGCACACACAGAAAAAAGTCAGCTAAATAAATTTCTCTCAACACATCATTTGGTAACTATAACCAAATAATGTAATTATAACTAAATCATGTGTTGAAGAAAACATATTTAGTTGACGTAAATAAACTCTTTTCTCAGTGCAATATTAACTAACTAGCGAATACCCGGCGTACTTCGCTGCGCCTTAAAAGTAATTTTGTTTTGTTACTCCCTCTCACAACATTTTAAAATATTAGTTAATATTGCTGAACATATTTGTATAGTAGGGAGATTTTTTCAAATTATATAAATATACGTTATTTGAATATTGAATAAATACACGTTTGAGGAAAGGGTGCAAT
>NW_016181355.1:0-6322 GCF_001687245.7 Rhagoletis zephyria | reverse complement strand
TAAATAAGAGTATGCCCCAACAGTTGGAATATTTTACTACAAGTTTATTGAAATTAATTTACTTTTCCTATTAGCCTTGCTTAAGCGGAATTCACTCCCCCGCAGCATTCATTGGAAATGTATTCAACATTTTTTTTTTTGTTTTTTGTTTCTTATACAGACCGATGTCTCGTCGCCCCGTGAATTGCAACTGATGGCGGTGAAGGTTGAAAAAGAATTGGGTCCTGTTGAGATTTTAGTAAATAATGCATCCTTAATGCCGATGACCTCGACACCACATTTGACCAACGATGAAATTGAAACCATACTCACTGTTAATTTGGGTTCATATATTATGGTGAGTGGCAAAGCGTTTCATCTCATTGAAATCGTACGATACACAATTTAACTACAATAGAAACAAATTTAATTTAACAGACCGTTAAGGAATTTCTACCGAAAATGGTGGCTAGAAAATCAGGACATGTTGTGGCAGTATCAGCTTTGGCAGGTGAGTGTGAAACCAGTAGCGGAAGTTACGTTGAAATTGAAGTGCTTAGCAAAGATGAAACGATTGACTTTGAACTTAAGAAAAATCAGTTCAGTTTTGCAGTTAATTCTGCCAGACACTGTGCCTACTGTGGTAGTTGTAAGTTAGAATTTTAGTATAGCAGAAGAAGTGGCACTGCCTGTCTAAGACTCCTTACGACTCCTAAATGCTTTATGCGTTCTGAGTCGACCTATTTATTTAGTAAGGAAAACGAAGAGAATTCAATCTAAAAAATGAGTCCCGACCAACGAAATCAGACGATAAGATAACCCTTCTGTCGCCAGTTCGGCCGCGAACTTATTTCCTTTGGTTCCACAATGGCCTCGTACCAGGAGTTAAAGAGTACCAAAATACTATTTTACAAATCTTATACCGTCGACTCTNCGAGATAAACCTTTTTATTATGGTATGTAAGGTCCAATGGCAATTTAGTGTTAACGAGCTAAGCCTTTCATGAAATAATCAGTGCGACGGATCTGCACCTGGAATATCCACCAATGAACGATTTTCGCTGTATTTAAAAACTGTATTTAGATAAACAAATCAGCACGGAGAGAAGCTGTCTCTACAAAGCCTCAATCAATCTCAGAAAACTACAATATATAGGTTGGTCTGGCGTTGAACGAAAACACGACAAAGTACTTCCTGGCCATACGCATATAATCTTCTCAAGCGCAGAAAAACTATTGTCAATTGGTGTTACTTAAATAGAGCTCGTTAGGCAATTGAAAATCAGGGCACCCTCTCGACGAATTAAAATAATGGTCCACATATGCACCTCCTTTTATGTGGCGCAGAAACGAGGACGATATCTAACAATGATGGTAAGGTTTGGAAGACTTTCGGGAGAATTATTGTTCGCCCTTTCCTCTCTTTCAAAAGGCAGATCTGCTAACGAGGAGGTCTTATTATTCTGTTGTCTTTTAGCAATAAGCTAAGTCAACAGGACAATTCTGGCTAAGAGGGTTGAACGCTTTTTTTTATAAAACAATTGTAAGAAAGGAGACAAGACTGGCACGAAAGTCTTACCAAAAAAAATCTCCCTTGCCAACTTCCATGGTGAAAAGCCCCTTTGCCAAAAAGCTCATGTATGTATGTATATCATTTTGCTCGCGCTGCTTCAACACTCGCAATGGCCGCGTGAGCAAGACCATACAATTTAATTTTAATTTTTAGAAACTTATTTTATTTCTTATTTATTTTTGTTTTTTTAAGATTTTATTATTTAGAAAAAAAAAATATATTTTTTAAATCTAATTTGCTTTTTAAAATATCATTAGTTGTGTTAAAATTTTTCTTTCTTTTTTAATTTAAGTTTCTTTTAGATTTGATCATTTAAAAGCGATTTTTTTTATTGGATTTTTTTTATTTTTTTATTCTTCTTTTATTTTTAGATTATGTTATTTCAAAAAGAAAAATATTTCTCTTTAATTTAATTTAAGTTTTAGGAACTTACTTTAATTTGAATTTCAATCAATTAAAACTTAATTCAATTAATTTATAGCAACTTTTGAATTTTTTCTATTTTTTTATTTATATGTTTTTAATGCACTTTTCTTTTAGTTTTTAGATTATATTATTTTAAAAAGTAACATATTTTCTATTATATCTTATTTAATTTATAGAAACTTATTATAAATTTTTCTTTTTCTTTAATTATTATTTTATTTTTTATTTCAATTTCTTTTAATTTCTAGATTTTATTGCATTAAGGGAAACATTTTTTAATATGAACTAATTTTTATAAACCTTTTTTCCCCCTTAATGTATGTTTTTAAATATTATTAAATTTTAATTATAAGTTGTTATTGTTTTCAAAAGAAAATATATGTATTTTTTCAATTTCATGTAATTTTTAGGGCATTTATGGCTAAAAGACAAACACTTATTTCACGAAACCATTTTAAGGGAGAAATGATTTTTCTATCTGAATAATAATTATTCATTTAAATTGCTTTCGTGAAACCTCGTTAGTAGATTTTTCCTTTTGTCGTTCTAAGGACAGAAATGAGATAGCTGCCAGTATTGACAATTGTCGTCCGAAGGACTTTTGTCATCGGTACTTTATAACCACTTCAAACTTGCATTTTTTTATACCAAAATTAAATGGGCTATATAACTGCACAACGAAAAATGACACTGAAGATGGCACAATACCGAAACTGGTTTGTCTCCTAGCCAAATTTGACAAGGCATGACGAAAAATCGCCCCACAACACATCTTAATATTAAGGGCTACCAGGCGTCATTTTTCATCTTCTCGAAAAATTTTCACGCCTTCCAAGAGAGGCTAAACGTATCGATTACCTAAGCGCATTTCATCGTACTTTGTTCAACCCTTCATTTGTTCCGGAACGGAATAATTCACCGAAACCTATTATTCTTCAGACATGTATTTCCGAATTATAATTCAACACAGATAATATTGTATTTCTCTACTCGCTCAACACACAATATAATTAAGCCGCATAATTTCACATATTTAGCTGCTCATTTCATTCTTTGAATCAAATCGAAATTTAATTATTACAGGTTTAGTACCTTTGCCCGGCGCTGGCATTTACACCGCCACCAAATATGGCATTATGGGCTTTATGGAAGCGTTGCGCGGCGAATTACGTCTATCTGATTGCGATTATATACGAACCACAGTGGCAAATGCCTATCTAATGAAGACAAGTGGCGACTTGCCGCTTCTTAGTGATGCGGGGTGAGTGTACTTACATACTTATCAGCTATAATTATGTGCATACTTGCATATAACACTCTAGACACATATACATATACATAAATTTATGCAATCAATATGCTGAAAACCTGGTTGTGGCTAAGTTTATGTAAGATTATATGTGGCATGATGAAAACCAATTAATGCTGTGCGGCAGAGATGGCGACGGTCGGCAAAAACATAACATATATGTACATTAGGGTGGTCCAAAAAAAAGTAAAATCGGAAATTTAATGCTCTCACCCCCTAGGATTGTTCTATACCGAAAAAAATATACCCCTGTGTTTTTATTTTAAAATCAAAATATATTTAGAGGTCGCTCAAAGCGCTCAAAGTTTCCCATGTATTTTGTATGGGGAAAAAGACTTTTCGTAGAAATGGCATATAATCCATGGAAATCAAAATTTTTCAATCTGAAAACTCTGCTTCTCTTCAGAAGACTTCAGAGAATAATGCCCAATTCTTTATTTAAACATTTTTTAATTTTAACTATTTTTTAAGGGTCTCCGAACTATCCCAAAAAATCAAATATACAAACAGAAATATACAAAAGAAAAAAAGAAAAAGTTGTTTAAATTAAAAAACGTTTAAATAAACAATTGATCATTATTCTCTGAAGTCCTCTGAAGAGAAGCAGAGTTTTGAGATTGAAAAATTTAGATTTTCATGGATTCTATGCCATTTCTACGAAAAGTCTTTTTTTCCCCATACAAAATACATGGGAAACTTTGAGCGCTTTGAGCGACCTCTAAATATATTTTGATTTTAAAATAAAAAAACAGGGGTATATTTTTTTCGGTATAGAACAATCCTAGGGGGTGAGAGCATTAAATTTCCGATTTTACTTTTCTCCCATACATTTTTGGACCACCCTAATGTACATACAATACTTTTAAGTATCGTACAAGTTTATATAAAGATGTACATATTTCAGTATGCCTCCTTTATAATCGATGAGGAATTTAATAATCAAAAGTGCTTGCACACATAGTTACGCAAATACTCGAAGATAAATTCCGGGGCTTTCTTGGCACTCGAGGGCCGCCCTCTCTCTGCACATACTATTAATTGGCGTGAATTCCTGCTACATAACTATTATTGGACTACACTTTCATTGCGTTTACATACTACCCACAAATTAATAGTACAACATACATACATACATAGATTCAATAATTATTTTATATTGTAATTTTTACGACAATCGCCAATCGGCTGCATGCGCTCGCCTAATTGGATTAACCTCAAATCATGTGCGAACAACTCGTTGTGTCCTTCCTCGCTCACCCGCCCTCCGCAGCATTATGGCCAGTTATCCGGGCTTGCCGACACCCTATGTCGCAGAAAAGATCGTACGCGGTATGCTGTACAACGAACGTATGGTGTACGTGCCGAAAATATTTGCACTCACTGTATGGCTGCTCAGGTGAGTTTCTCAATGTGTTTGTGTGTGTGTGAATGAGTGAGTGCTAAAAGGTGGGCCATTGTTGCCAGCGTAGCAAATAATTAAATTCAATTAAGAAGCTTGCACATACAGCAGAAAAGAAAATAAAAATAAAAATAATAATAAAATTGCGCAAACGATGGTAAGAATGCGCCACTTTACAGTTATTATTTAATTATGCTGCAATTGTGCAGCGCGTTGCCGTTGCAATTTTTGCTTTTATTCTATTTTAATTCACTTTCCAGCATTTCTCATTCTCATTTCTCGTGTTTCCTCTTTTGCCACAGATTGTTGCCCACCAAGTGGCAGGATTATATGTTGCTGCGCTTCTACCACTTCGACGTGCGCAGCGCTCATCTTTTCTACTGGAAATAAGGGTGGCGCTACAGCATACCCAGTGGCCATCGTCCCCCTTCAGCATTATTCTTATACTTTTAGTAAATATTTTGTATAGTTGGAGCCGTAGCAGTTCGAAGCGCGTGACGTGGTAAGGCGTGTGAAATAAATACTGCCTCCCCACTGGACCCACTTTCAGCTGGTGTGCACGCTCCCCCATACATATTTTGCGGTCACACTTTAATGCAACACTGGCGTTGCTGCTCACATTTATGCATTTACGTTTTTTCTCTTCCACACTAGCGTGGAATTTTTTTTTTTTTATTATTATCGAGTTTTGTATTGCAAACTGTAATGTTTTTTTTTTTTTTTTAAATTTGATTGCATTTTATTTCGATTCTTTTGTGTTTGCGAAAATCCTTACACTCTTATATTGAAAGTGTATACCATAATTTTCTAGCGTACAAGTACAATGTTAGTCATAATAAAGTTAATAAAACAAACATATACATTTTTAAATTGTCGTTTCTATTGGCTTTATATAATTTTTTTTTTGTAATTATTGTAGGTATTCTCATCTTCCTGATTAGTTATAGGTTTACCTGAAAAAATAACACATTACCAGATAATCGCACAACAAAGCAGGTGTGAACATACACTTTAAGTTTAGAACTGGAAAATCATTGCATCAGTAACTATTACATAATTTTTTTTCGACGACCTTAAATATTAAAACCAAAAATAACAGCCAAAAGTTGTTCGAAAAAGTCAAAATCCAATGATGCCAATTATTCTTGATCGAAAAAATAAAAGGCATAAAATAACGGTTAAATTTTATCGGAAAAATATAAATTCTAACGGGTAATTTATGATTTTTATTACGAAGACCATAAACATTACGGTGCTTAGGTTAAATTCGAGTTGAACAAGCATGCAGTTTAAAAAATTCAGGTATAAGCAGGGACTTTATTAAAGAGCATAATTTAACCGTTACAATTGGACTCATATTTTTCCGATGATCTTTAAATTGGTTACTTTAGCATAAATATGGTATTAATGCAACAAAAACTTGCTAATAAAAGGTTCAAGAATAACGCACTTAGAAAAAGACCAATACAAGAGTGAAAGTAAAGGTGAGTACATACATCAATAAAGAAGAGTATAAAGGCAAACGTAAAAATAATAACAAAAGCAAAGATGCGTAAAGGTAAATTCAAAAATTAAAATAAGGGCAAGGGTGAGATAAGGGGAATATGTAGATGAAGAAAATGATAAACATAAAAGT